>NW_002987470.1:150703-178203 GCF_000006295.1 Pediculus humanus corporis | reverse complement strand
ATGCACCAAATGGGTGTCGCGTTGCTCCTTCCGGTACCTTTGTCTTCGTTCGCGCACAGATCCACGATAAGATTAGAATTCGATAACGCGTTCCAACAATTGTCACCATTTCCCGTCACCGAATTCGTATTGTCCGATTTTTCACTCGTTCCATCGTTCAACAATTCTTCGATGCAATCCTTTCCTTCTTCTTTCATCAGTAATTTAAAGGGAGTTTCGAAATCGAAACCGTTGTTTTTGTCATTATTCCCGACGACTTCGTTTAATTTGAGTTTGGAAAAATTTAAATTTGGCTTTAGGGATATTTCACTCTTTGTTTTCTTCCTGTTGTAAACCCCTTTTTCGTTGTACCCCGTCGTACAATTACCCCCGACGTTATAATCGTTCGTAATCCCTCTGTTGAAGTGTTTCAATTGACTCATCGATATGTCCATTTCGCCCACGGAGGGCGGAGAACCGGATTCGTAGTCCGAATGATGATCCGATTCCGTCGTTAAAATCTCCGATGGATTTTTCGACGAGAAATACTTTTGACGATCTATTTGAGTTATCAATTCGCAATCTGTCGAATTCCAAACTCGAATTTCACCAGATAAACACGAGGATATAATAAAAACTCCGTCGTTTATCAAACACTCGATTTCCTGATAGTGTCCTTCCAATATTGTAGGCACGGCTTCGAGAACGACCTTAAAAAAATAATAATAATAATTTAAAAGGCAAAAAGTTTTATTTTTTTTATTTTTTTTATTTTTTACGAACCTGAGTGTCGCTTTCGTGTTGGGTAGAATTCGAAGCCCAACTGCTTCTCCATTCGGCATAATTTCTCGAACATATACACCTGTACAAGACCATCGTCATGTAAGCTAAAACGAAAACGCTCACGACGACCAATATGCAAGAAAGAGCTATTTCCATGGGACTCCTAGGAATGAAAGGACTATCGTTTGATTCGGTTAAAAGCGAAGACGATTTCGTAACATCTAAAACAAAAAAAAAAAAAAAAAAAAAAAACAAAAGAGTTAAAAAATCGTTTTTTTTTTTTTTTTTTTGAATCCTTTTCAAAAAGGTATCCTTTTAACTCACCCGACGAAGAAAAATCCAATGGATCCAAAGCGGCTGCCAATGATTTCCATTGAAAATTAGCTATTTTATCATTTGGATTTCTCATCGCTATGGCATCCTCAGGACTCACCGTGTGACTTATTCTAATGGATGGCAATATTGTTATGTATTTTCCGGTGAGAGAAATATTATACAGCGACATCATTACGGGCCAATGAAATAATGATAATCTTCTATGAGAATCCTGATCTCGATGCCTGAATCTATTGAGATCCGATTCATCGGACTATTAAGTAGAACAAAAAAAAAAATTTTTTTTTTTTTGAAAATGAAACGAAACGTTGGGAAAAATTTGAATTTTCAATTTTTTACATCGTATTGTTCTCCTTTCATTTTATTATTAACGGCAGAAGAAGAAGAAGAAGTTTCGTCAGTCATGAGAGTCGAAAATGTTTTCAAATCATTCAGAACGTTACTCCCTCCGCCATTTCCTCCTTCTCCATCTACAGGTTTTTGAATATTACTCTGAAAATAAATAATAAATTTTTTATTATAGCCATTTTTTTTTTTTTTTTTTTTTTTTTAATTAACACAAAAATGTTTTTTTTTTTTTTTTAAAATAACCTTACAGGAACTTGAAGTTTTTGATGAAATTTAGCAATTTCATCAATTTGTAAAACTTGTTGAACAAATTTGGCCGTGTACAATATGAAACACATCCACATAACTAAAGCGATCATGAAAGCTCTTTGGAAAAATCTAGTGCTCGCCCAAATATTTAACAATCTTAATCTCTTTGGAATTTTATTTAAAATTGGTGCCGATTGAGCTGGAAAAAAAAAAAAAAAATTATATGACAAATACAAATTTTGAATGATTTTCTTTAAGGTTCAAAAGTGTACGAGTAAAACTCACCCAAAACGTTTGTCGGATACGACGAAGCAGACGACGTCGAAATGACGCCGGAACTTAAATTATGATGAGATTTCGAACGAATTAAATTTTTATTTTCGTTGTTAAAATATCTCAGGTACGGTTTATCGTAAGGTGTCGTCCCGAATTTATTGCTCGTGAGAACTTTTTGCACCGGAAGTGAATGATAATTGTAATAATTATTTTTATTATCGAAATTCGATTCCATTCTGTGTATATCGATCGATAATATCGTTGTGAAAAAAAGTAATTGTATGAAAAAATCGCAAACCAAACCGACTATCCCTAATATGCATAGTTCTTGAATAGCGGATACGAACGTTCCAAATCCTATCGTCAATATGGTGACTTGAATGAGTAAAATTTTCGTTATGGACCATCCTTCCCGGCTCAATCCCTGTGCGACTCGAATTTTCACATCCAAGTGTGCAGGAGTGTTGGTTATCGACTTGGTTATGACGAGAACATTTTCCAAACCGACAAAAACAACTAAATACGGAAATATTTCTTTTCCGTTGAGAGGCACTGTTAAACCGAAAAAAAAACATAAACCCATCGACATACAAAGACAAGATAGTATTGATATAACTGAACAAAATGCGATTCCTAATTTTGATTTGACCGGTTCTATTTTTCTCAGTGAAAAATATATGTAAATAAATAACAATACGAAAACGGTTGCCAAAGGTAAAAGTTCGGAAAAATTAAATTCACCCGGATAAAAAACGTGAACGGTTTCATTTGATTGTTTATTATACTGGGATCCATTTTTAATTTCACTCGTACTCGAGTAGAGAGGATACTGATGCTCTAATTTTTTTCTCAATCCGTTTATATATCTAAAAATTCAATTTTTAATTAATGTTAGTAATTTCATGACAATTGACAATTGCTTTTTTTTTTGTTTTGGGCTAAAATATAAACTCACCTTTCATCGAAATCGCTTAATATCAATGTAATGGCAAATTGAATTATCCTTGGACGAGATCTCAATGGATACCTTTTAAGACCGCTTTCTTTCATGTTAACTCCGAATAGAATTTCAGTCAAGCTAATTTTACCCTTTTGAAAATTCTAAAATTAAATTAAAATTATTTTTCTATTTTCAAATTTAAAATACTCACTACAAAAAAAAAACTATTAAATATTACTATTTTTGATTTATACTAAACTGTAAATCATTTTGTATTAGTTATTCTCTTAGTATTTAAAAATTTCAAAATTTCAACTAAAATGAAACTAAAAGGAAAATTGAAATTAAAATTTAAAGCATGCATACATGATAATTAAATATTGTTCCCATTAAATTTGTATCCATTTGAAAATTGTACTCATTTTGCTGCCAGAAATTAGCCGGTGAAAGAATTAAACAGTTATACTCTGGTAATAACTTTTTTCTTTCTTCAGAAGATTTTAATTTAACAGATTCCACATGTAAACAGAAATCGGACACAGATTTAGAGCTGCAATAGAAAAAAAATTTTTAGTTATTAGTAATAATATTGTACTAATTTAAAAAAATTTTTTTATGTTGTAACAAGTCTTACTTATTTTCCGTTTGATAATTTCTAATCGTTTCTAATAATGAAAATACTTGATGTAAGGGAGCTCTGAATGCATCACATACTGTCATTTCACTTGGCCAAGGTGAAACACCTGTTTTTAAAACAATTTGTTGAATGTAAACTGCAGGTTTCCCTGAAAACACGGTTAGATTTTCAGGTATGGCAAAATCATAGGAATTTGTGATGGTTTGAATGGGTATGTCACCAGGTAAGGGTAAATTGATTAGAGGATACCTGAAAATATAAAACAATTATTATTATGATTAAAAAAATTACGCAGGAGTTGATTATAAGTGATTAGTAAAATATATACTTACGAACATAACAGAATAACTGATATTGCGAAAAAAAGAACGAGTATGGGATGTGATGAGCAAAACAATCCGTGTGAATAATAAAAATGAGCGACTCTTTCCGGAAGATTTACTCTTTCAGAAGGTGACATTCCCACATCTTTTTTTTTTTTCATAATTGTTTCTTTTTATATTTGGTTTGTTTACTAAATAAAATTAAATTCCATATTGGTTGTTCAGGTACAAAATATATTATTGTTATCATATATAGTTCATTCTGAAACAAAATATTTATTTACAGCAAAATAATAATAATAAATTTTATAATTATATTTAACCGTTTTTAAAAACACTTAAAGGTTATCTTATTTATACCCTCACTTTCAAAAGTTAAATTAATATAAAAATAAAACGATGAAAACAAACACGTGCCATTAAACTAAATAAGGAATGCGATAAATTAAAATATCAAAGGAGCATAGAAAAATATATTTGAAACATGACTCAAATAAAATTCCAAATAAAAAAAATTCAATCTGTGGGTGAAGTTATGTAGATATTTTTTTTAAAAAAAAAAAAAAACATTTCCAAGAAAATTTAAAACGAAATAAATAAAAAAAATTTTTAATACTTTTTTAGGTAAAAAATCCTAAATTTGAAATTTGAAATTATTAACCTTTCGAATAATTATAAAACATCATTGAAATGAATTAATAACAAAAAAAAAAATGCAATTAATAATGAAACTTTAAAACTACATGCTGAAATGCATACTAGAATTGTTTAGATAGATTTATAGCAAATTTAAACGACAGCAAATTTTTCAATTCATTATATGTATATATATATATATAAATTTTAAGCGCTAATTTTTTTAAAATATTCACACACACATAATAATGCATTGTAGAATAATTTTTATACTCAACTAAATTTTTTTAATTTTTTTTTTGAAAAATCTTTTGAGATTTAAAATAAGATACTATTTACAAATAAAACTTACCGGTAATAATAATTTTTATGTAAGTATATAATCAATGATGTGTAATTATTGAAAAATGATGTTGTATACCTGAATATTAATTAATACATTATAAATGAATAATAAGTACACTTATGTTGTTCAGGCACAAAAAGTTAATTGCATGTTAAATAAATTATTTAAAAAACATATTTTTTTGCATAGTAATAAAAAAAAAAAAAAAAAAAAAAAAAAAAACCTTGAATTTAAGCGTTCAGTCAACTGAACATATAGCAATATTATTTTCATGTGATGAATTGATGAAATAATAATAATAATAATAATAAATGATTGTATTTTAATGCAAATAAATTTTTAAATTGTTTGAATAATTAATGAAACATTATTTATTTAAGTTTTTTATTGAAATTTAATTTTGCTAATCAATAATAAATTGTACAATCCTTTATTATTTTTCTAAAAAAAAAAAAAGAAAGAGTTACTATTAATTAAATTACATTATCTAAAGTAAATATCTCGAAATCAATATATTACATAATAAAAAAATCTTTAAAACTTAAGAAAAAATGAAAAAAACCGTTTGCAAATAACACAATTTTTAAACTTGTACTAATAACTCAATAATTATTTAGTAATTACATAACAAACGACGTAAAAAAAAAACGTAATTATTATGTTAAAGGGTAAAATTAATGCTGCGACTGTTATTAATCGTTATTTATAGCAAACTCAAATAAGAGCAAAAATTTTTAATTTCACGGGGGAATAAAAACAAAGTTTTGGCGCCAAAATAAACAAGTAGCTTGTTTTTGGTTTTAACATTAATCCTACCGTAAGAAAACAAAAATTTACATTTCACCAATCACTACTACCTAAACCTTTTCTTTCGATTTCTGAACGTACATTTATCTTGATTTAAAAAATGAAACGAACGTTCGAGATTATTTAATTTGGCAAGTATCCAAATCTAATTATAATTCACGTGAAAAAAAAAAATTTTTTTTTTTTAAATTTTTTTATGCTCTAAATAAATTTTACATGTGATCGCGTATTACTTTTTTTTTTTTTTTATTTAAATTTTATAACTTAATTTATATTAAAAAGTAAAAATTTTCGTCATTAAATTACATAAAAAATTTAAAAAAAAAAAAAGAAAAAAAAGTCGTTATTTTTCATAGGATTCTAATATCGACATTTTTACGTTAAAACAAAAATGGAATTCGTGGATGAAAATTATAGAGATTTGTGTTCAACGAAAACATTATATTCGACGAAAGAAGGTTTTTTATGCGATTTCTTTTTTTCGCTTTTACAAAACGTCGATGAAATTTGGATTAATAAATTTTTTAATATGGAAACTTCGGAGGAAAATAAAATTCGAATATGTTGCAACGATAAAAAGGTAAAACGAATTTTCACGAAATTTTTTTTTTTTAGCATTTAAATATTATTTCATTAGTAAATGATGTGGTTTTTACAGATTTGGCCAAAGTTAAATAATTTTTTAAAAAACATAACGAAAATATATCGTAAAAAATGTTTAGAAAATTCTAAAGAGAATAAAATCCAAGCTGATTTTTTATTTAAAAATGGCGATTATAAAAAATCAATCATGTTATATAGTCAATGCATAATAAGAGCACCTTGTTGTGGTAAGTTATTGTACTCCTCATTTCTTAATTTCTTTATTCTTTTTTTATAAATTATTTATTATATTTTATAGAAAATAAAAAATCCCCAGATGAATATTTACTACCGTTGGCATACAAAGGGAGAGCAAATGCTTTATACAAACTTGAAAAATACAAAGAATGTTTAAACGATTTAAATATGGCGTTGAAAGAAAAATTTCCAGACTCGTTAAAATATAAAATATATAAAGATATGGGAAAATGTTATTATAATTTAGGAGATTTAAATAAAGCTAAAATATCATTGCAAATATCAGATAAATTATTAAATGAACAATTGTTAAATTTGAAAAATTTAAATCAAAGGTAAACATTTTGTTTCCCCCCCCCAAAAAAAAAAAAAAAATTCATTTTTATTTAATTTTATGTTTTTTTATATGAGAAAACAGCAATAATAATAATAATAATTTTTCATTGAAAAAAACTTTGATAAGTGATAAAGAAGAAATTGAAAAAATTATTGATAATCTTACATCTTCAAATAATGATGATGAAACAATGAAAAAACAACAGGTGGAAAATTTAAATTTTAATGTACCTTATGAAGGAGGTAATCAATAGTTTGTAGTATTTGTAACAGTTTGTAGTACTTTTTCAAATTTATTGTGTAAACTTATTTTAATAACAATCTTCCCATGCAGAACCATTACCCAAAGTCAGTGGTGAACCAAACGAAATGTATCCAAATGCTTCGAACCTATTAAAAATAAGACAAGGTACAGATTGTGGTAGATTTGCTGCTGCTGCTAATAAAATAGAAATTGGTGATACGATTGTCGTCGAAGAACCACAAACATCGGTACTTTTACCAAAAATGAATTCATCTCACTGTCATCATTGTTTCACAAGGTTCTTAATTATCAACCTGGATTATCATTTTCAAAACAAAAAAAACAACTTAAATTAACATTTTGTGAATTTTTCCAGGTTGTTTGCACCCATACCCTGTAAAACATGTTCAGGTGTTGCATTTTGTTCAGTACAATGTCGCGATTCGGCATCAAATACTTATCACAGATACGAATGTCAACTTTTGGGGTTTTTCATGGGTTCTGGAATGAGTTTGATATCTTATCTATCGCTTCGAATGGTGACACAAGAGGGTTTGATATTTTTCAAACAACTTCATTCGAAATTAAAACAAATGGGAAAATGTCCAGAAGATTCTTGTGATTTAACAAAAAGAGAAAAAAATTATTTAAACGTTTATAATTTGACGACGAATTGTAAATTGAGAACGAGTAAAGATTTTTTCACGAGAACCGTCATGGCGATATTTCTTGTCAAATGTTTAAAATTAACAAATTATTTTGAATCCCCGGAAAATAAAACAACAGGTTAATAATATTTGCGCTACCTTTTGTGGAAAGTTAGAGTAAATAAATAACCGTAGTTTATTTAAAGGAGGATCAGATGATTTTAACGAAGATGAAATATTAACGGCATCGATTATTCTTCATCATTTGGAATTGTTGCAATTTAACGCTCACGAAATATACGAAACGAGAGTGGAGGAACTTTATAAAACGGAAGATTCGAAAACGGTTTTTATTGCCATCGGTGTTTATCCAACTGTTGCTTTATTTAACCACGAATGTTCTCCATCTGTCACCAGGTACGCCATATTTAATTTTAACATAATCCCAACGACCTTTGTTCCACATTCGCAATTAAAATCAGTTTTAAAAAAAGATATTTCAGTGGGAAAAACATAATCATAAAAGCTGTTCGTCCATTGGCGACAAACGATATACTATCCGACAATTATGGACCACATTATGGTAAAAAAACTCTTCTGGAAAGAACGAGAGAATTAACATCGCGATATTGGTTTCGTTGTCGTTGTCAGGCATGCATTGAAAATTGGCCATTGATACAAGATATAAATGCAGAAGATTTTAAAATAAGGTAAAAAAAAATTACATATTATCGACATTAAAGGATAAAAAGTATTGATAATGATGATTATATAATTTCAGATGTACGAGTTTAGGATGTCAAAACGTATTTAATTTACAAAATAATACGAAAAAGAAAAATAATAATTTCAAATGTTGGCAATGTTCGAAAGAAATCGATATGGAGAACGTTAAAAAAAAAAAATTACAAGCTGATGATTTATTTACAAAATCAATCGATCTCATGGATGATAAAAAATGTATTAACGCCATTCCTTTTCTTATATCATTTCTAAATAAAATTTTCAATATGGCCGTAGAACCGTGTCGGGAAATTTTTCTGGGTCAGGAAGCTTTAAGAACGTGTTATGCTCAAACCGGAAATATATGGATTTTGAACGATTGATCCTTTTTTTCTCCTAAATAAAATATTTTATTCACTGTATATTTCTCTCTTATTAAATTTAATCCGTTTTTTTTTTTTAAACAACTTTACCGTATTTTACTTTTTTGTAATGAAAAATTCGTTATTTTTGAATAATTAAAAAACAAAACAAAAATGGCGGACGTGATACGATAAGAGAAAAATTGTATTGTTTTGAAATATATCCGTTTAAAATAGATTTATTTACATCAAATTAACAAATTTTCGTTTCTTTTAATTACTTTTATCCAAAATCCATCTTTTGGTACTAAAAAAAACGAACTCGGACACATTTTAAAAGGTTTTGTTTTTTCACATTTTAATATTTTAAAATTTTTTATTATCAATGCTAATGTTAATTTCATTTCCATCATTGCCAACCTAAAACCTAAAAAAAAAAAAAAAATGTAAATGTAAAACGAATCAACGGTTTTCTTTAATTTTACTTTTTGTAATACCAACCGATACAAACTCTTGGTCCGTGTCCGAAAGGCATGTAAGCATAGGGTGGTATATTTTTACGATTTTCCGATGAAAATCTTTCTGGATTAAATTCTTCCGGATCGGGAAAATATTCGGGATCGTGATGAAATGCATAAACGGGAATAAACAATTGACAGCCTTTCGGAAGGATTATCGACGTTTCGGGTATTTCGTAGGGTTGAGTACATTTACGTAGTAATATTCCTACAGGAGGATAAAGTCTTAACGTTTCTGAAACAAATAATAATAATAATAATAATAATAATAAATGTTGATGTTTTGTGATTGGGGGGGGCGGGAGTGGGTTACCTTCCAAAACTTGTTCGGTATATGTCAATTGTTGTACAGAATCGTATGTGACGTCATCATTTGTTTTAAGTACTTGCGTGACTTCTTCGTAGAGTTTTTCTTGAATTTCTGGATGATGTGCCAATTCGAATAAACAAGCACTCATGGCCGAAGATGATGTTTCGTAGCCGGCAACGAAAAAAACAAAAGCTTGAGCGGCAATCACGCCTTCCGTTAATTCTGAAATAATAATTTTTTAAATATTTCGACGGTTAAAATAAAAATAAAAAAGATGCTCGATTGACTCGCGTAGTAGTCGCAGTCGTTGACAAATTTTAAAGAAACGCGACATTCGAAATAAACAACGTATAATTTACATTATAAAATTCGCGAATTGATTTAGAAAAAGAAAAGTTTTTTCTACTGGTTTTAATTATTGATTAATGTTAATTGATTTTTTCTTACCGATTGAATTTTCACTCACGGCCATATTGTAATTTTTAACACCTTTCATTTCGTCCATATCTTTCAAATCCGTACCTTTCGTTTCGTTTATTTTCATTAAAAAATGTAAAAAATCATTTCTTTCAACGTTGTTTTCCCTTCGATACGTCATAGTATTATTAACGACGTTAATGAAAAAATCCGTTACTTTTTTCGAAACCATTCTCAATTTGAATATTTTATACATCCAATAATTTGTATTGGCAATTATTTGTCCGACTCTTTCAAATTGTGTCGGTTCGAAAAATTTTTGTCCCATGTGTAAAAATTCGGAATCTTCTTTCATGGCGTTAACATCGATTCCAAATGCAACGTTGCCAATTATATCAACCGTATACCTTCCGAGAAAATCTCTCGCGTCTAACATTTTACCTTCTTCTGCTGCCCCGTTTAAATTTTTAATTAATTCGTTGCAAATATTTGTCATCGATTGAAACATTCCTTTTAATTTACTCGTGCTGAAAGCGGGATTTAATTTCGATCGAATATATTTCCATTTAGAACCTTCTAATGCAATTAAATGAGCACTCAAAGGATCGAAATGTTCATCGTGAGCAATGTGTCGATCGTGAAAATGTGGAAAATTTTTAACTAAAACATCTTTAACGAGTTGAGGATGACAAATAATCATGACCGGATCTCTCAATTGAAATATTCCACCGTATTTATGTCCGAGTTTTTTAAAATACTGATAAAATTCCCAAACTGCTTCGTTTTGACTTTTAACACATTTTGCTATTTCTTTCATGTTTCCATAAACGAATTCAGGTTTTATGTAAGGCACGTTTAATTTATCCCAAAAATCGTTATTTGACGTCACGTAATAATACATCAATGCTAATAAGGTACCGATAAACGTTCCGAAATAAATAAACCACCATGAATTTACTGCTATGGCATCCATTTTTCCCCTTAAAAAAAAAAAAAAACAATTAAAACCCACCCTATTAACTATTTTTTTAAAGTAAAAAATTTCAACGGTTTTTTTTCCAACCACCGCGAATCGAATCGTTCGATATTATCGATAAATTTAAATTTATTCCTTACCTTTAATTTATTTCCCTTTTTTTTCTTTTTAAATTCAAACGAAAAGGATTCTTATCCAAGAGATAAACAATTTTCATCTTTGAGATTACAATCAATCAAATTTCGAACGTGGCATCCGATAAGAAAAATAATTAGATTTATCGATCCATCGATCGATCGATATATCGATCTATCGTTTATTTTAATATAAAAGTGCTAAAGAAAAGAAAAGATACACTTATCGGAAATAGAATGAATAATTATTTTTTGTAAATTCGTTAACATTTTTTTTTTTTTAATAAAATATATTTCATATAATAATAATAATAATAATAATAATTGTTCGTTAATACATTTACATATATTTCTCATATAATTACAAATAACATCTATTAATATATATATTCAGTCCTATTTTTTTCTTTTTCTTCCTTTTTTTTATCATCTTGTGAAAAATTAAACGATTTTAAAAACGTTACGAACGAAAAATAATAATAATAATAATAATAATAATTTTAATAATAAGAGTTATTGATATATCTATAAATATATTTATATTATATACAAATATTAGGTTTTTTTTTTTTTGTTTTTTTTTTTTTTTAAATAATATTAATAATATATAAAAAAAATCACTTCGACATTTCGTTACGAGGAAATTCATTTACAATATTCGTTTATATAAAAAAACTTTTTTTACAATAATAATAATAATAATAATAATAATAATAATAATAATAATAATAATAATAATAATAATAATTACGCGAAGATGAATATGATTTTAAGTAAAAAAAAACTGCGAAACGACTAACAGATGATAGATTATTATGAAAAAAAAAAAAAAATTTCTACGAAACAAAAACGATGTAACGAATAAAAAAAAAAAGGAAAAAAAAAATTTGTGCGTATTTTTCTCTCCCCCCCTTCCCCTTCCCCCCGTGCTTTAGGCCACAACAATTAGGTAAGGACACAAAAAATTATTATTAAAAAAATAAAATAAAAAAAAAAAAACAATAACTCTCTCTCTCTCTCTCTTTATGTAAACTTTTCGAGCCGGATATAAAAACAAACAAAAAACAATTAAATAACAACAAAATAAAACAAACGACGACCGACAAAGAAAGAAAGGAAATAAATAAATAACAATGAATCGTCTGCTTTTTTTTTTTTAAATTTTAAATTTTAAATACTCGCGCCATTAATTAACGTTAATCTACAAACGAAAAAATTGTTTGAATCTTATTAATCTTTGAACGTGTGATTCGTTATGTGTAATAATTCGACTGGCGACGATATACTAATATATATATATGTGGATAGAAAAAGAGTAGATGAACATAATTCACTGGTCCATTATGTGAAAAACTAATTCTAAAACAGCAGCCGAATCGTTTATTGAACCCGCTTTGTGAAGTACGGGTATAAGCTCGTTGTCTAAACTGTTCATGTAAATGGGTGCGAGTTTTTCCCCGTTGCTTCCCGCTTCGTATCCGACCTTTAAAGAGTAAAAACAGAGTAAATAAATAAATTTAAAACCATTTCTTCCCCGTCAATTATTATTCTCTCACGTTTTCTTGATCCATCGTCGCTCTCACGGCTAATATCGTCAAACCGGATGCGGCCAACAAATCTAGAAGTTTAATTAAAGCTATGCACGTGGCTCTAGCGATGCTTTCCGATAAATTATTCACTTCCAACGGATCCCCTAATTTTGCCGACGTTGCTCCATCTTCGCACTGAAACGCACAAATCGACAATCGTTAATTAATTTCCTTTTTTCTCTTTTGTCGTTTACAAATTTTTTGTCTTCTACCTTAATTATGAAAACCTGCGTCCATCTTATCAATTTCGTAGATCCCATAAAATCTTTTCCACTGTGAACTCTTATTGAAGGCACACCGTCAAGAGCCATATTATCTATGACGCTTTTTACTCTGAAAATAAATCAATCATTGTAAACAAACAGGTACGTTTTTGTAGTTAAAAAAAAAAAAAAACTTTTGATTATAATAAAACCAACCCGACGTTAAAATTTTTATCATCTTCGCACCAAATTATTTTAACAACTTCTTCCGCATTTCTTCCTTCTATGGGCCCACATTTAACGCTCCAATCCTCCATGTTTCTCAATTTGTTTCTCAACGACGTCATCGTATCCCTCGGGACTTGAACCATTAAACCATCTTCGATTATGCTCGTTTTGGCAGCCACTCCGCTCGTTGTTTTTAACGCTCCGTTTAAAACGACGAAACTAGCACCCGTAACTGGACGAAATAAAAATAACGTTTTACAAACGGTTTTTTTTCAAATAAACATTGAAAAACATTTTCGAACGTACCTTTCCTGGGTTTTTCGTTGATGTTTATCGCTTGCGTGCTGTAGGTGATTTCCGTTCCTTTCGATTGCATGCAAACCAAATGCGCATCCGCTTCGCAACTAAAACATCCGGCCAATGCCAGAACGGGATCGTTGGAATTTTTCAAAGCTCTCACGACTTGATCGTACCTATTTTTCGGAATTAGAATGGATGTTTGATTTGCTTCCATATGTATTCTCAAACCTCTAACGCTCGGTATGGTGTATTTCAAATTTTGAAAATCCTAAATCGACAATTAATTGTATTTAACTTATTGTTTACCAACCGCAATTATTTGTACCTCTTGAATAATGAGTAACTCACGGCTAATAATTTGATTATGGTATGTCCGACTTCGTAATAAACGGGTTCCCTAAATCTCACGGACACTAACGGGCACGGGTAGTACCTGAATTCGGCACCCAGTCTCAACATTAGTCGAAGTGGAAAAACTCTGGCCCAGGGAATTTCAGACTTGTGAATGAGAATTCCGACTAGAAATGGTGGCGGCGGCAAATCGATGCGATTTAAACATTGAAAACTGGGTCGAATGAATAAAAATCCACCATGTTGTTTCGAATCTAAAAAATTTGATTCGTTGACACACCAGTAACCTAATTCGTTGACTGTGTTCCCTAAAAAAAAAAAAACCAAAAATCAACAATTTAAAGTTTTATTAATGGGCTTCCAATCATTTAGCATTTGCAATTACCTTTCGCAGCCTCTTGGTATATGTAGTGAAGCTGCAAAAATATTTCTTTAGGTATTTGGTCGTCATCGGGTTCCGTTAACGTTAAAATAAATATAATTTCATCTTGTCCAACGCATCCCATGCCCTTTGAGCATATAACCCAACAAGTTTCTTTCATGCAACAATCCACTGTAATGTAAAAACGGAAATAAGTCATTAGAACGCCTTCTTATTATTTAACACAAATGATAAAAATTTCACAATTTTCAAAATGGCCGGTTAACGTTTAACGTTAAAATTATTAATAATTAACAATGTCGATTCACATCAACTTACGTTCAACAATTTTTACTCGAGCAATTAAATTTCTATTGATAGCGAATTGAAGAGGAGGTAAATTGGGATCTTTTAAATTTTCCATTATTTTAGACAAAGACCAATTTTCTTCGTATGACGTTTCACCCTTGTTATTCACGTAAACAGGAGGTAAACTTTTATCAACTATGAAACTTTGACTTATCGGATCGATTGGAGGCAACATAACTAAAAAGAGGTCATGAATTCCGATGTAATTTAAATAAAGAACTTTAAGAAAGTTTACGAAAAAAAAAAAAAAAGAAAAATTTTTTTTTGTACCTGGTGGTATGCTACCTCTCTTTCCAACTCTACCAGGTTTTCTAAAAGCATTTCTATGTTCTTCAGATCCATCCAATTCGGTTAAATCCCCTCCCGGCCTTATTCCATCGCTAAACATGACCTGCTTTGGGGGTTCTTTAATTCTTGAGCTTCCTAAAAAAATGTTTGAAGCAAACACAATGCAAAACGTTTTAATTTCAAATCAATTACGAAATAAACAGGCGAAAATAAAAAAAAAAAAAAAAAATTGTTTCATCATACTCACCTTCTCTTTTTAAAACTCCAACCGGAACCATTACCGATGGAGGAGGTTGACTACCAGAGCTATTGATTTGAAGAGGTGGTGGCACAGTGCTGCAATATTCCATTGGATTGTTGGGATTTGGCCTTTTTCTAGGAGAAGACTCGGAATCTTCATCGTTTTGCAATTCGTCCATGAGAACTGAAAAAAAATAAATAAATAAATAAATAAATTATTAAAAACCGTACCGAAAACTTATTTAAACCGTACTTAAAACTTTAATTTACTTTTAGCTAAAGTTTGAAAACAAGTTTCGCAAACTCTTTGCTCTTGGTTTTGAAGGTACTCCAAGGAGGCTCTCATTCCGCAACATTTAGAGCATAAAATTCTACCGCACGCACGACAGTGATGTCTTCTTTTAATCATTGTAAACTTACAATTACATTCCATACAGTTAGAGGTAAAATTATCAGGTATCCAGTATGGAGACACTTTACCCAATTCGTGTTCTCCGATTGTTAAGGGCAATTCTGAAGATTGTGACGGAACTGACGCTTCTGTAAAAAAAAAAAAAATACTTTTAGTAGTCATTTTCCTAATTAACCTGATCACTTTACTATTTTTTTTTTTTTTTATACTTACCTAATAGATTTTCCAATTCTTCAGTATTGCTCGCGTTTTCTTCCAATTCATTTCTTGATTCGTCATCCATTAATCTATTTTCATCGAGATTTTCATCCGTAGATCTAATTAAAAAATATAATAATATAATTTATAAGTTATTTAAAATTTTTTTACTTACATTTATATATTTTTTTTTTACTAACTCTGCAGTTTCTGAGTTGTTGCTGGTAGAAGATTGTACAACGGGTGGTGATGCTGAACTTTCAGAGACTGTAACCTTTGTTATAGGAGAATCTTGATTTATGGATGATTTTATTTCTTTCTCTAAATTTTTTTCATTTTCTTTTTCTTTCTCTTCTTCCTCTTCTAATTCTTCTAAGTATTTTTCAAGTTCTTCATCCGATATATCAAGTTGACTTTCGAATTGAATGGGTTTTATTTCTTTTTTTTCCATTACAACTTCCTCGCAGACATCATCACTTTCTGGTATTTCTTCTCTTCTAAAAAAAAAAAATAATGAATTAATATATTTATTTAAATAAATACAGATTTTATATTTTTAAAAAAATCCTACAATTTATCAATAATAACTATAATGAATCAATGTTTATCTTGACGTTCATGAGTAAACTCAGATAACTTTTAAGATCTTTAACCGTTACAATTAATTAAAAAATTAAATGATATCATTATTATATTTCTTTTTTTTTTCATATTAAATTTAAATTTTTTTTTTTACCTTTTCAAAGAACCATTTTGTGTATCTGGTAACTCAGATTCAGTTGTTGTTTTTTTATTAATTGATTGTTCTTGTTCAACTATGAAATTTTTAGTCGATTCAGATCTTGGTTGAGATTCTTTTTTTTCTTCAATTTTTGTTTCATTATCGTTTATGTTCTCACATTCTTCGACATTTTCAGTTTTGACATCATTCGATTTACTTTGACTAATTTCAGTTGGACACTGTACTTCTGATACAACTTCATCTTTTTCTGATTGACTACTCGAAGTAGTACTTAAATTACTTGATTCATTTTCCGTCACATCAGATTCACTACTTTCCAATTCTTGATTATCGAAAGATGTTTTATCACTTTCTTCTTGTATTTCTATTTTACTATTAATAAGATCTTTTGATTCACTTTTCAAAACTGATACATTGCTTAAATTAACATTTTCTTCTTTTTCCAATATTTTATCGTTTTCTTCAATTTTCTGAATTTTATTTACAATATTTGTTTTTTCAACATTGTTGTGTAAAACATTATCGAAACTGTTATTTGAATTATTGTGAATCTTAACTGGGCTTTCTGCTTTAACATCTTGTGAATCGCTAACTTCAGTTTTAGGTAATTCTAAATTTAATACTTCATTTTCTTCTTGTACAGAATTATTACACACACAATAATCAATTTTGTCACTGTTACAATTATTTACAATAGTTGTGTTATTAAAATCAACAAGAACAGGATTAATTGATTCTTTGACTTCACAGTTTTCAGATTCATTATTAGTTTCCACTAAATTATTATAGGTAGGATATGACATTGTTGTTTCAAGACAGAGACCAAAATCTGCATCGGCAATTTTGATTGGTTTAAAATGTGGCTTTTGGTATTTCGTCGCTGGAAGGTCTTCTCTTTTAAAATGTTGCAATGCATGTCGTACTGCTTGTTCTGAAACAAAATCCATCATATTATAAATCCTTACAAATCTGAATAACAGTTGGCATTACTAAAGTAAAAAGTGACCAAACCAAAATGAAATAAATAATTTAACAGGAAATTCGATTTAAACTTAATTCTGAAACAATGTGTTATAAATTTGAAATTTACAAATTATGAAATATAATTTTACCTTGATTAATTTAAAGGATAAAAAAAAATTATTCTCTGCTACCTAACTTTATAATCTAATTAAAATTACAAATGAATTTTAATCTACAATTATGTCATAATACTTGCATAACAATATGTTTTTGTGATAATTGCTTTACATATCTAATTAAAAACAAAAGCCATCAAATATAATGAAAATAAAATATCATTTTTGACGAATTGAGAAAATTTTTTACTTTTAATACCTAAGGAGGATGTTAAAAAATTTTTGATAAACATGACCTGTACAAAAAATAATATATGTGTATTAAGAGAATTTGTTTAAATTAAGTAATATTAATATATAATATTAGAATGACAGCTGCTTAACTATAAAATTTGTCAAATGATACGCATGAGTCATTCACGAACCAACTAACCTTCATTAAATTCAAATTCATCGAGAACTTTATCCAAATCCACTGTGAACTTCTCCATTTTAATTGAGAATAATTGTTGTCAAGACATATTAAATTCAATTACTTAACAATTAAATATAACAGCAAAAAAAGTTTTGGCTTGATTTCTAACATCACTCGCAAAAAAACAAGTGTTAAGAACCTAAAATCAACTTTTACATTGATATAATACGTCAGAACTACTAGTAGATTTAAGAAATTATAATAATAAAATAAACTTGACTCCTTTCATCATTTTTATTACGTTGTAAACTACGTTCAGAAATAAACTCTGATATGTACCCCGAAGAAGAGCAAAATTACAACAAATCGATCAAATGGAAAACAAATATGGCTAAAGCTTTACTAAACCAGGATGGGTTGACAGCTTTAAAATTTTTACACAACATTTTTAATAAAAAATGTTTTTAATTACTACATAATGTTTTAAAAACATTTGGGGTTTTTAAATAAAAATTATTTATTTTTAATTTAATGATGCCTTCAATGCGTAAAAAAGTTTCAAGTTTCTTTAAACAGCTATCAGTTATTGGGCATACGGATTGTGATCAAACAGATTCAGGGGGGAGTTCAGGATCATTTATTCACAGATATCTTAGTGGGTAAGCCCTTAAAAAAACATTAACTAAAAATATTTTTAAAAACTGCTGCAAATAGTACGTGACATTTAAATCTCATTCTTGAAGGCTTTTATCACTTAATTAGGTCGATATTTCGAGTCGTTATAAAACGCTTTAAAATTGAATTTATTTAGTGTTTTTTTATTTTAATTTTCCTATAATATTTTAGAACTGATGGTAAAAGACATGAGCCTACCATACTATACGGAAGAACTCCTCATGAGCTTCCTCCTTTGGCTGTCGGTTATGTAGCAACCAGTCAGCAATCTATATTTGCATCAATGACTGGTCCAGAAGGAGGATTAACTACAATTAATCCGAGTAAAAAACATTTAAGCACCAGTGATCCTGATGTAGATTACATTGACATCACAGAAGTAATTCCTTCATCCCCAGAAAAAAAAGTTAAATGTCCAGGTTTGTAAATTAATTCACTTTAATTTAAAAATAATAGATTCACTTATAAATCGAAGATGATAAAATGTTTTCTTATTCTTAATTAAGTCTATTAGATATAAAATTCAATAATACAATAAGCCTTGTAAACTAAAAATTCCATAATTATGCTAATTTTAACTTCATAAGGACAAATTGAGAGTTATTTTAAATATAAGCATTGTTGTTGTACATTTTAATAAAAATTTCTACTTATTTTATAAGATGGAAGCCATTGATTTTAATTCTTTTTAGTTGCTTCCACCAATTGTGTATTCAGTTCTGTATCTGGTAGGTGGTTTAATGTTCCCCAATCGTTATCATTAACATATCCAATTGATAACTCTGAAATAAACATTAGAGCTGGTGGGCAGTTGTTTGCTTTTGGCAAAAGATCTGTTTGCACCTCTGTATCAGATTTATCCACAAATGAATCATTGGCAAAAAAATGTGACCTATCTAATAAAGAAAATAATGAAAATGCCTTAATTGAAAACAAGAATAAAAAAATTAAAAATAGGAAAAAATATAAAAAATATCAGGATTTAGTGATTGAAATTAAAAATGATTTTGAAGCATATTCATCGCATGAGAATCTCAGTAAATTGGATGTAGAAAAAAATTTAGCAAAAGAAGAATTGTTAAATGCAATAGACAAAACATTAATAAGATTCGGGTTAAATGACAATGAAAAATATGAGTCTGATTTAAATATGAATGAAGATACGAAAACCAATCCCGTGGAAAATGCAAACACAAATGAAAACGATGAAATATTTATTCCTACAATCCAGAATATAATTAACAACGGTTGTCAGATTGAAAACAACAAATTAGAATTGAATAATCGGTCAATTCCATCTCACAATGAAGATAATCATAATTCTGAAATTGAATTATTTAGAGAAAATGCGGAAGGGAAAAAGTTAACATTTACCAATTCGGAAAGTTTTGTTTTATCGAAAAGCACAAACACAAATAATAATTATTCGTTAAAAAAATCAAAAAGTGCTCCGAATCCTTTTAAAAATTCACATCTTCAAATGGATTCTGGTAAGTTGAAGCTAAAGAAAATTATGTTGAATTATGTTCTGAGATTGTTTTTTAATTTGTTTGTTTGCATGGCCGATTATGGGATATAATATTATCACAAGCCTGCATGGAAAACGCAAAAGAAGATTGGCATTCGATCATTCTCACGAGAAATATTTAGTGATTCAATTTTTTTTATATGATAAGCATGTTTCTCATCTATTGTTAAAATCTTTTTTGCTGTTTAGATTTATTGTTATTGTTGTTGTAATATTTAATTGATTGCTCACGTCTCATTTGCATATATTAAATTTGAATTGATTAATCGATTGGAATTTTTTTTTTAAATGTAGTCACTTTATAAAGTATTTTGATCAAAATTTTATTTTATTTTTTATTTTATTTTTTTTTGAAAGCATGATTTTCATGTGTTGCCATTTATTTATTTATTTTTATTACCGTTTTTGATTGTTTTAAATTAATTTTTTTTTTTTTAAAAAAAAAAAACTTTAGTAGATGGGGTAAGAAAAAGTTTCATTTTTCTTCTCTTTTTTAAAATATGAAATTTTTTTTCCCTCTTCAAAAAAAATTTCACAAAAGAAATGTTTTTTTGTTGTTTTAGCAAACGATAATAAAATAAAACCTTTTGTAAAATGGGAAGATGTCGCTGGAATTATTGACTGGAATCGTCCGCACAATCGAGCTTATGGAATTGCAACGACTTTGTACGAGAAAAATCCAATCACCGATCAAAATGCTGGAAATCCAATCGCTGATTGTTTTGCCATCGTTAGTAGAAATTTCCAGAAAGCAAATATGTCGTAAATAATTATGATTAATAATAATAATGATGATGATGATTGATAATGTTAAATTAGGTGGCAAGGGAAAATTCGGGTATATTAGCATTGGCCGACGGCGTGAATTGGGGAGAAAAATCTTGCCTCGCTGCCAGGTCCGCCATTTACGGATGTGTCGAATATTTGAATAAAACCTTATTCAATCCGTATTCAAATACCAAAGTCACGAACACAACCGTGAGTTTTTTTTTTTTTTTTCAGGTTTTTCAGGTTTTTTTTTTCTGCCTCTGCACGGTCCTCACGCCATCTTTTTTTTTTCGCAGGAGGTTTTTGTTGCGTTACTTCGATCTTTTCACATGGCACACTCTCTTATTTTACAAACGGAGGGAATGTTGACAACACTGACGGTAGCAGTCGTGTTACCACTCGCATCGAACGGAAAATACATCACGTGCGTTTGTAACGTCGGTGACAGTTGGGCGTACGTTTACAGCGTCAAGTACGGAGTTCGAGAAATAACGAAGGGTACGTTCCTTTTCGAAATATTTTTAGGTTAAGGCATTAGGTAGAGAATAATATTTATTCGAAAATTCAGGATCTCACGACATTTATTGCATGAGAGATATGAGGGATGCACTCGGAGCTCTCGGACCCGTCGATGGTACCAATCCGGAATTAGGGAACCTCACGTGTTCCATGACCGAAGTTGAATCTGGAGATATCGTTTTCATCACGAGCGATGGCATTTCAGACAATTTCGATCCCGTCGTTGGAAAATTTGCTGTGAGTTTTACCCCCCACAACGTCCAGTGTGACAACCGTGTGTGAATCTTCGTCAATCACTCAAATTATTTCTCTTAGGTTTTGCCATCAACGAAACCCGACATAATGACCCGTAATCTTCCCGTGGTTCAAGCCGTTCAAAGACACGAACTCACGCTTCTACGTTTGGAGGATCTTTTAAGGAACAATGTTTCCGGGGATGGACCCGTTTGCACGTTGGCCAGTGATTTGTGCTCCAGATTGTTGGATTTTGCAATCAGGTATAAAATGTTGCCCTCTTTTTTTTTATGGAATCGCACTTTGGGGAATTTAAAAAAAAAAAAAAAAACATGTCGGATTTTCTTTTTTAGACTAACTTCGGCAAAGAGAAAAATATTAGAAGACGTCGAGTTGTATTACACGGAAGAAAACGGGGCGGTCGTGGAATTGTCGAAAACGGAACAACGAATCAGACGGAAAAACACGTACGAAAAATTAGTTTTAGTGCCTGGAAAATTGGATCACGCCAGCGTGGTCGCTTACAACGTGGGTCGATACACGAAAGATGAAAATGAAAAAGATGTTGGATCGACGAATCCGGATGATGAAAGTTCGTCGTTGGAAGCCTCGAGTTCGACGTGCGAACTCGAATTTAAAAATACGGAAATGAAAGATGGACAAACAACGGAAGATGATATGAAGAAGAGTAATGAAAATGGTGGAAATAAAAGACTTTCGATATACGATAATAATAATGATGATGATGATGATGTTGATGATGAATCCGAAGGAAAAATGAATGATTTATTCGAAACCGTAATGTGAAGGGGAAAAAATATCGCGGAGGGGTAGGGAGGCGGGAGGGGGTGGGGTGGGACGGGGGCAGGGAAAACAATTTTTTTTCTCTCTTTAAATTTGATTTATTAATGTAAATCGTTTTTTAAATGCCGGAAAGTATTTTTTATTTAAATTTATACGAGTTGATAAATGGAGAGAAGAGGAGAAAATGGTTGCAATATCAGTAGCATAAATAATAATAATCATCACCACGAACCAACCGAGCAGCCTTAACAAAAAAAAAACGCCATTTTTTTTTTTTTTTTTTTTTTAAATGAATTTTAGATTTTAAAATTAGCCAAACGAACACGAAGCAAAAGGAGAAGCAGAAGAAATTATTTTTTCAATTAGTTTTTTTTTGTAATCAAAAGAAAAAAAAGGGGCAGACTGATGTAAAAAGAAAATTTTTGTAAAATATTTACAACAAACGTACGTGATACGAGAAAAATAATAATAATAATTATCATTATTATTATCATAGAAAAGAAAATTGTATTAGTAATTTTTTTTTTTGTATGGTATACCGTAAAAGTGAGTCAATAACAATAATAATAATAATATTAGTATTTGTTGTTTGTTGTTTGTTGTACTTATCGTAAAGTTTTTTTTTATTTTTATTTGCTTTAAAACAAAAAAAAAAAAAAAAAAAAATTTGTATTGTAACGTAACGTCAATAGATTAGTGCCAGAATTTCACGATAATAATATTAATAATAATAATAGGTATTATTATCATTATCAAGATTGTTATTATTTTTATTACAAAAATTAATTATTAATAAATAAAAGTAAGAAAGAAAGAGGAAGAGGGAAAAAAGATTGTACGTAAATGAAAAGTAATCACAATTTTTTTTTTTTTTTTTGCTTGTTGGTAAATAATAATAATAATAATAATAAGATGGAAAAGAGATGTAAGAAATACATAAAAAAAAAAAATTATTCGCACAAGAGAATTCACGCCGAAAAAAAAAAATAAATAAATAAATAGTTAGTTATTATTATTATTAGTTTTTGAAGAGAAAAAATTAAATTATCCGATCGATGAACGAACGTCATTTAAATTTAATTTAAATTTATTTTCAATTTATTTTTAATTATTTTTTGAATTATAAACAAAAGAGAAAATTTTTTTTCTGTTTAAAAAGAAATAAAGAAATTAAAGCTTTAATTTTGAATTAATAATTAAAAAATCGAGCAAATTTTATTTATTATTATTATTATTATTATTATTATTTTTTAAATTTAATATCGAATATTTATCAACCGCCCAAATGTACTTAAAAAAAAAAGGATTTATTATCATTATTATTATTATTATGTAGAAAAAAGTAATTCGTATTCGTGAAAATATTTTACCGTTATAACTTTTTTTTTAATAAAATGTATACATATATATATAAATAAATAAATAACGTAAAAATTATTTTAATTAAATTGTTTATTGTTTTATATAGTTTTTGTTTATTTTTATTATTATTATTTTTTATTAAAATTATTAAGTTTTTTTTGGTTTATTAACTTATTTTTTTTTTTATTTAGTTAAATAACTTGAATTTATTATATATTGTATATATTATTATTATCGAAAATTATGTATTTAATGATTTTGCATGTGCTAACGAATGGATTTTTATTTAAATAACATTAATTATTATTATTATTTTTATTTAATTTCGCGTTCCCGATCGAATAATTATTATTATTATTATTAAATAAATAAATAAATGATAAAATAAAGTTGTATTGAGTGCCAAAATAATTAGCATGTATGCATTTATAAACAATTTTAAAGCTTAAATCCGTCCGCGTATTTGTCATATTATCAATTTCGAATAAAAAAAAATTTTTATTTTACTGTATTGTAATTAATTAATAAATAATAATGTATTTTATTATTATTATTATTTTATCGATAAGGTTTAAACTGTAATATAATATAATAGTTTAATGCCACTAATTTTTATTTATTTATTTATTTATTTATTTAAATACCTTTCCTTTTGTGTTATTTGATAACGATAAGAAAATTTTATTATTATTATTATTATTACGACGTTAGTATCGTTTATTAAATATTAATTAAGGAGGTTAATGACCTTTAAAAAAAAAAATTAAAGAGAAAGGAAAAAAAAATTAGGTCGACCGTGACAGGACTCGAACCTGCAATCTTCGGATCCGAAGTCCGACGCCTTATCCATTAGGCCACACGGTCGTGTTGTAACATGTGGAAAATTTTACGTTAAATAAATCCTCTATTACGACAAATTCATTCCTTTGACAGTGTTTATAACATAAAATTTAAGAGGAAAAAAAAAAAAAAAAAAAAAAAATGTTGCATTTAACTAATGAAGAAATTCGTGATAAATTATTAGAATTAAATTGCAAATGTGGTCCGGTTACGGATACAACAAGAGACGTGTATTTAAAAAAATTAAATAATTTAATAAAGGAGAAGAATAATGTTAAAAGAGATGAAGTTTTAAATGATTCTGATTTATACAATCAATTAATTTCATATGGACAATCTGTTGCACCAATAAATTCAACAAACAGACATATTTATATGAAAAGATTACAAAATATAAAAAAATCTTTAAAAACTGATGATTCTAGTCAAACAAATGATAATTCAAACACAGATAATTATTATGAACCTATGGAAATAGATTAAATAAGTTTCATTAAATCACTTTGATAAATAGCTGTGATTTCAAATACCATTTAATTTAATAAATGAATTATTTTTCTAATCGAATGTAATATTTTTCACATATAGACTAACCATGTACATATTATTATTATATAATAAATGAAATTAATAAATTTTTTAATTATTTTTATCCTAAAAAATATCCTTCAATCATATTTACTGCAACGATTAGATTTTAATAGTTATAACATAACATTTAACAAATTACTCGAATTGTCTCTAAATGAAAAGATATTGATGATAATAACTATTTTGAAATTTATTAGCAATTTTTAATGTCTTTTAATAATAAATTGCTATCCTTTATAGTGTAGAAGAAGAAGATCTTGTTAAAAATATAGTTATTTTGAATATTACACATCAAATTCTTAAGGATATTAAAAAAACTACTCATTTACAACTAAAATAATTATTTACACAACGATTTAAAATCAAATTTAACTAAATGAAATATTTCAATCTATTAAATTAACAAATAAAATGAAATAAAAAAATAAATAAATAAAAGTTGGAGAAGTTTGTCATCGTGTCCATTAACAATGTGTTTGTAATAGAGCTCTGAGAATAAAATTAAATTTCGAAAAAATAATTGAAAAATCCTGTGATTAATTGACTAAAAAAAAAAAAAAAAAACCAATCATGTAATTTATTAATGTTATTAGTAATCATTGTGGAAAAAATAACTATTTATGAAAAAAAAAAAACATACAACAAAGTTTTGTAGCAAAGGAAAACACATGTAAGCGTTATAAGTTGGTGCCACCGGTTGTTGTCATTAAGAATGAGAATCTAATAACAAATTACACACACATTGCAGTTTTTAATTAAAACAAAAAAAAAAAAAATTTTTTTTTTTTTTTTTCTTTTCTAAATTTTATGTGTAAATTTTTTATATGTTTTTATTAATAATTACAGTGAGCCGGTTGAAAAAAAAATGAAAGTCACGGTAACAACTCTTTCAGACAGTATATTCGTACTTGATGTTAGTGAAGATTTGGAGCTTGAAAATTTCAAAGCATTTTGTGAAATTGAAACGGGTATTCCTGCCAATGACATTGTCATTTGTTTCAACGGCCGACCTTTAAGAGATGAAAAAAAATCATTAAAAAAACATGGAATTAAAGATGGTGATGTCGTTATTTTACAACAAATGTTAGGAAGTGGTTCACAAATCAGTAAGATTTATTTTTTTGATTATTTTCAAAACACACACACACACACTTCCATAATAATAATAATAATAATAATAATAAGGGTATTTCGATAATTGTTAATTATTTTTCCTCAGTTTCTATAATTCGAATAAAACATATAATGAAAAAAAAATTAATTTTTTTTTTATTGTTATTATTATAAACTAGTCTAATTGTTTTTTTAGTTTTAGCTGTTGGGGTCAAATTGAACTTTGCTAATCAAGTTTTTGCATTATTCATGATGATGAAGCAAAAAATTATTGCAAAATTTGAGAAATATCAAAAGTAAATAAAGCAATAATAAACCTCAAATTTTACTAAAAATTTTTTTAAATATACCTATTTGTACATATTTTTTTTTATAAATAACAACCCTTCAGTGATTAATTTTTTTTTTTTTAACTCTTTTTTTACACTCATAAAAGAAAATTTTTTAATATACTTTTATTGTAATGATGTTTTTTTTTTTTTTTAAGGTTTACCACCATTGGACTTCAGTACAATTCAAGTGCCTGGTGCATCTAGCAGTAGAGGTTTTTCAGTAAATATAAATGATGATCCAGCCCTTATTAGAAATATGTTTCTCGCAAATCCAGAACAAGTTGCTTTACTCAAACAAAATAATGCAAGACTTGCCGATGCTTTATTAAGCGGTAACTTAGGTAAACACAAATTATATTTTACATTTCATTTTTAAATCATTTCCAAATCATTAACTATTAATCGAAATATTTTAAATTTCTCAAGAACTATTTATGAAAGTTCTTCGAGAACAAGTTGCTGCAAGGCAAGAAAGACAAGCTCAGAGACTGAGAATGATGAAAGCAGATCCTTTTGACACTGAAACCCAAAGAATGATTGCAGAAGAAATTAGACAAAAGAATATTGAAGCTAATATGGAAGCAGCAATGGAATATAATCCTGAAACTTTTGGAACTGTTGTTATGCTTTACATAAATTGCAGGGTTAACGGATATCCAGTTAAAGCTTTTATCGATTCTGGTATTAGTTAGATAAAACTCATTACTTTAATTTTATATGACCAAAAATTTTTTTTTTTATACAAGAGAGTTTAAATTTGTAGGAGCTCAAACGACAATTATGTCAGCTGCT
>NW_002987470.1:130654-149869 GCF_000006295.1 Pediculus humanus corporis | reverse complement strand
TTTTTTTTATTTTTTATAAAATTAATTCGTTTGAAATTATTATTTTTTTTTTTTTTGAATGGATTATTATTACTTACTTACTTGTCTTACGTTTTTTAACCCAGGTAATAAACCTCTCTATAATAAATAATTGTGATTTGATTATTGTATATATATATATAAACGTTGGAGTCTAACTTAAAATGTATATTTAATATTAAATTTTTTATATCCATGTCATCATAACATTACTATTATTATTATTACTACTTATTTCCCCTTTTTCAAAATGACTGTAACAAAAAAAAAAAGTAAGTGGTGAGTATGAGACATGGTAATGAAGATAATTTTCAATAAATTATTATTATTATTAATTATAATTAGTTGTTAATCGTATAATTCATTGTTTTTGTTCAGTGTTCAATAGATTTAAAAGGAAACGTACTTCGAATAGGAACAACGGGAACGGAAACGCCATTTTTAGCCGAAAGTGAATTACCCGAATACGCTCGTCTTAGTTGTAATAGCGTAGAGGAAGCCGTGCGTCAAAGCATAAGAGAAATTGAAGATGAAGCTTTACAAAAAGCTCTCGTCGACAGTACAAAAGGAAATAAAAACAGAGGAGATGGTGATCGTGAGTAGTTGCTATATTATAACGGTACGAATCGATATGGATATGATAACATTATCATTATTATTACAGGATTAAGGGATTACACTTCCGGTAGTGGTAATAGTAGTAATAGTGGCAGTAGTAGTAGTCAAGGCACAACAATTTCCGGTACGAATTTAAACGAAAGGGGTTTGAATTGTTTGGAAGTTGGACCAACGGATAATTTCACGGAAAGCGACGTTAAAGAAATTGAAAAAATGGGATTCGGACGTGAACAAGTTTTTTCAGAGCTGAGAAGATTTCACGGTGATAAAACAAAAGCAATGGCCGCTTTATTTGCCAAATCGTTGAAATTTTAAATAACTCACAAAACACAAGATTACCTCAAGATGAAGAATATTAATATTAAAATTTCGATTAAAATGAGGGGGTAATATTTGTAATTACTTAAAATTTAAGAAAGAAGGGGGAGGGGGAGAAAGAAAAAGGTGAAACGTTAAATTAGAAGAATATTTGTAAAATGTGAGTTTATTCACCTTCATTTTTTTTTTTGAATTAAATACTAATTGTTTTTCGAACAATAGATAGATGTACAAATTTTTTTTCTATTTTTAAATTAAAATTTTCTATTTTTTCTTCAATAACATTTAATTATTATTATTATTAATATATTAATTTACAGTTTTTATAAAAGTGATTGGATTACTATTATTATTAGTATTACCATTCAATGAAAAAATGAAGATTATCTTTTTTTTTTTTTTTTTATAAGAAAACTGCTCAAAAAATAGACGAAAAAAAAGTTTTAATATTAATATGGTGCACTTAAATAATAATAATAATATTTGTATATTTAAAAAAAATATAAAATAAAAAATTTTTTTGCTATTTTTTAATTTAATTTTTTTTATTATTATTCGTTATTTGATGGTGGTGATGGCAGTTTAAAAATTGGAAAATTTAAATTAAAAGAAAATCCGTTTTAATTGGAAAATTTTAACTTTGTAGAAAAATACATAAAATTGATTATGTATTAAAGAGTGGAGATATTAATTTATTAAAATTAAATAATAATGAGAGAGTTAAAATAAAATAGAAAAGGTTTAATTGTTTACGTTAATTTAATGCCAATAACCTTGTTCTTATTTCTTTTTAGTCATATTCATGACAAAGGCTTTAAAACTAATTAATAAATTTATTTTTAGTTAGTTTTGATTTTAGTTTCTATTGGAATGTAATAATTGGTTTTAAATAATTTTTTTTTTTTTCTTAAAGTGATAAATTTAAGTCCAACGAACTCTGAACAAAAAAAAAAAAAACGACAGTTTGAATTGCTTGGATCATTCTTATGATCACATATATTCGTGACGTAATAAGTCATGTGACCCACGCTACCGCCATCGCTGTTTGCATACACGAAGTGAAAGCTTTGTAAATTGTGATTCTTGTTTTTTATTCCAAATAATACTTGTATCATTTATAGAAATATTAATTAAAATGTCAGAAAGTGCAGTTGAAAATCAAGCCAATAATGTCACAGATGCCTCTCACACGGTAAATGCTTATTTTCAATTATTTATTGTTAAAAAAATTTTAGGACGTGAAACTTGCATATGAAAGGAGGATTATTTTTTTTTGTTTTATATTTTTCATTGTTATCCGCGTAATTAAAACGTTTTAAATTTCAATTATAAGAAATGAAGTGTTTCGAAATTTTCAATTATGTGTTTTGTGCCATGTAGAATCGGAAAATTTTCGTTTATTTTATAATCGGTGAAATCACTAGTGTAAAGTGGTGACCTTCAAGCACAAGCCAATAGCCAACGCCGAGCCTATCCGCCATTTTTATTTATATAAGTAAATTCCCGCCAAAAGATTTTCTATGAAAACTTTTTCAAATTTAAAAAACTAATTTAATATTTGATTAGAAATAATTTTTTTTTTTTGTTGAAAATTGTCATCATCATTTTTATAAGTAAAATCATACAGTTGCCGTCGTAAAAGTACTTTACAAACCGGTTCTCATTGTATTATAATTTCCTTTTTAATCCCTAATTTATTAAAACTGAGTAGGTTATAAGAATGTAAATTGTAAAAACAATTTTAAAATCACAGAGAATCAATTTAAAAAAAAAAAAAACAAAAAAAAAAATTTATTTTTAATATTATCAGGTAGTATTTATTTATATATATATAATTTATTTATATAATGTTTTCAATTGAACAGGAGGAAAATGATAAAAAAGATAATAAACCTGCTCGAAAAAGCAAAGCAAGGCTTTCTCTTGCCGAAAGAGCTGCCAAAGAAAGTCAGGAAATATTAAAAGTAAGTAATAATGATTGATTGTAATTTTATTGCATCACATTGAGAAATGTATATATATTAATTAAAATTTAATGTGTGTAATTATTTTTTTTGTGTGTGTTAGAGTATGGGTGTTAAAGATAGCGGAGATGAAACTGGAAGGAGAAGAACTAGATCATCTACGAAACCACCAGTTGAACTTGCACCATCTCCACCTAAACGAGAACGTAAGACTCCAGCTGCCAAAACAGAGAAAAAAGAAACCCCTGGAAAAGGTTAAAAATAATTTTTAATTAATTAAAATGTTAAAAAAAAAGTAAGTAACTGTTAGTAGACAAAAAGTAAATTTTATAATTTTAATTAAAGGTGGTGCCAGAGGAAAGGGTAGAGGTAGAAAAGGTTCAAAAAAAGACGAGGATGAAGAGGAAGAAAATAATAAAGATCATTCAATGGAGGAAAAAGAAGAGACGAAAGAAGTAGAAACTAATGATGATAATAACAAAGTAGTTGTTAATAAAGGAAAACAAGGAGAGGAAGAGGAGGAAAAAATGGACGTTGAAGAAACGACGACGACGACAACAACAACAACAACTCAGGGAGAAAAAACAGAAGAAAACGGACAATTAGAAAATGAAACCAAAACCGAGGAGTCATCATCTAAATCAACATCTAAAAAAGAAGAAGAAAAAGATAAAGATAAAAAGGAAAAAGAAGAAGAAAAAGTAAAAGAAAAAGAAGAAAAAGAAAAGGAAAAAGTAGACAAAGTAGAAACAACAACAACAACAACAAAGGTAGAAACAAAAACGGTAGAAAAAGAAAAAAAAGACGGAGAAAAAGAAAAAGAAGGAGAAGAAGAAAAAGAAAAAGAAGATAAAAAAACGACAACCAAAGAAACCACCGCATCCGAACCTCCTTCATCAGGAGTCGAATCAAGTCAGGCGGAAACGGCAGCATCGTCAGAATCCGAACCTGCACAGGTACCCCCATCGGATGCCGATAAAAAAACCAATGAATAAGTTTATTTATTTATATACAAAAACAAACAAACAAAAATAATAATAATAATAATAATGATAAAAACAAGACAAAAAAACGGAAAATAATGATAATAATAATGTTAATAATAATAATAATAATAATAAGAAATTGGTTAACGTTCACACGAGTCAATGAACATATACTTTAATTCTTTCTTTTCTTATAACTTGACATATAAAAAGAAAAAAAAAAACAATGTCGTGGTTTTTCTTTAACCTTTTTACTGTGGTTTTTTCTCTTTTTTTTTTTTTTTTTCATTTAATCTCCGATTATGTTCTCTCTCTCTCTCTCTCTCTTATTCTCTTTTCTAATAACGAATTATTACGATTTATTATCATCATCATCTTAATTTTCACCTTTTCTTACACGACGACGATGATAATATCAAACATATTGATAAAATATCATTCTGGGAGAGGTGGGGAGGGGGGCTGGGGGAAATTAATTAAATATATTTGGTATCATTAAATGGTGACGAAAAAAGAAAATAATAATAATAATAATATGTGTGTTTTACTACCTACACTTTTTGTGAAGGTACCAAAAAAACAAATATATATCAGTGCAAATATATATATATATAAATAATATAATTTAGTTTTAGATAGAATTATTGTTTGAAAAAAGATAGTAGTATCTAATTAAGAGAAAGAGAGAGAGAGAGATAGAGAGATTGTGAGAATTATATTAATTAAAATTGTAGTTTGTAATATTAAATAAAAATGAGAAGAATATGAAAAAAAAAGTGTGTTTGTTGTACGACACACACATTTCAAAAAAAATTATTATTTTATTTTTTTAATTTTTTCGACGATGATGATGATGATTATTTAAATAAATAAATAATAATAATAATAATAATGAGAAAAAGCAGCTGTAAATGTATATACATATAAAAAATAAATGGGATAAAAAATCACAACAAAAAAGGAAAAAACATTCTAATTTAATTTCCATCAGCAAATTTATTTTATTATTATTATTATTTATTTTTTTCGGCTTTGAATTTATGTATCGAATCGTGAACAACAGACACGTGGGCAACAATAATTATTATTATTATTATTAATACGGTATCCGTGTCATCGATTTTATCGATTGATTTTAAACGTGTACAACTTGTTTATTTTACTCACGGTTCCGTTTTACAAAATTAATTAACAACTGTTTTAAAATTAATTGTCACGTGACAAATCCGTCAGATTCAAAAGTATATATAAATTTTTAACCGAAAGCGGGGGGGCGGGGTGCGGGGACGGGGGAATTAATAATAATAATAATGATAATGATAAAATTGCAAATAGAAAAATTATTATGATTTTTTTTCTTTTTTTTTTCTCCCCCAATTATTAATTTATTATTATTAATTTTTTTTTTTTTTCATTTTGTGTCAAGTTCCTCGTAACGTTTTGTGACTTAAATAAATAAATAAATAAATAATTTTTATTTATTTATTTATATGATCTCCATGTAATAATAATAATAATAATTAATATAAATTAAATAATTATTTAATTTATTTTTTTTTTTTTTTTGGTCATATAACGTTACGATTTTGATTTTATTAAAAAAAGTCATTTTGTTTGATTTATTATTATTATTTTCTTCGATTTAATACTATTATTATTATTATCATCTTTGATTTAATATTTATTATTATTATTATTATTTTCTTTATTTCTTTTCAAGTTATCTGTAATGATTTAAATTTTATTTATTCATTCATTATTTAATAATAATAATAATAATAATAATTGTATACATTATAATAGTAAAGGTAAGAAGAAGAAGAAGAATATCATAAAAAAAATTTAATAAGTTTATCATAAATAATAATAATAATAATAATAAGAAATTTATTTTTATAACAAGTAGTAATATTTTTCTTTAAAAAAAAATAATAATTTTTTTTATATAATAGTTTGTTCTGTATTTAAAAGTTGAAAATAAATAATAATGATAATAATGTGAAGTGGTGTACAATGTTACTGAAATACTTAAAAAAAAAAAAAAAAAAAAACTAATTAATTGTATTTATTGTGTATTATGAGCGTTTGCAATCATTTCTATATTAAAAAAGAAAACGTGATTATAGTAATTTGTACGCTAGGTATGATGTAAATATAATATCATTTAAAAAAAATAAATAAATAAATAAATTGTAGTCTCTTATTCACTCTTAAACATTATTATTATTATTATAAAAAAATTATGTTTTTATAATAATTAATTAATAATAATAATATTAAATCATGAATTAAAAATGTGCGCATATATATAGCAGCCCCCTTGTTAATCATCCGGTTCGTTTTTATAACAATAGATGGCATTACTGTGTTATAAAAATATGTAACGTATTTTTTTAAATTTAAAAAAGTGTTCTAATGTTCTTTTATTCGAATTAATTAATGAAAAAAGGAATTTTTAACGGTTTTTTTTACAAGTAAAAAAAAGTTTTATCATCATTGATTTTTACTTGTAGTATAAGATACATATAAATAAATATATAAATATAGAGATAATATAAAATTTGATATCATTTTTTAAATTTAAGAAAAATATTTGGTAAAGTATGAAAGAAAGTAGTATATTTCGTCTAAGATGCCATATTTATTTAAATTATTATTATTATTATTATTTTTATCATTATTAATATTTAGAAAATTTTATTTTATTTTTCTTCTTTTAAAATTTAGATAAATTTATTTTAATTTTTTAGTCATAAATTATGTTATTACATTTAAAAAAAAAAAAAAAAAAACTTGATATAAATTTTTTCTAATGACTAAATACTTAGATGATTAAAAATGGAGAAAAAGAAAAGTAGATTTTTTGTAAATAATTTTTTTTTTTTAAACTGAAAATTGATTAGGGAGGGAAAGTTTTTTTTTTTTTTTTTTTTTTTTTTTAAATATAAAAATAAAAATCAAGTGTACAAATAAAAATTAATTAATTAAATATGCGAAATGAATGTGTATCGTGTGAAAATTAAATAAATTTTTTGTAATTTCTTACATTTTTTTTCTACTCGAATATACAAAATTATTGTGAATAACATAAATAATATTAATTAATGAACATCTTACTTAATAAAGAGTGAAAGAAAAAAAAAAAAAGAAAAAATTTTTACCTGAATTTATTAATTAATTAAATAAAAATCGAATTTCGCATTTTTGTAATTTATTATAATTTTTAATAAATTAATATAAACATAATTCATAAAAAAAAAAAATTATTTAATTTTTTTTCCCCTTTTATTTGATGCAAAAAAAAAATCCTCATCGAAAAACAATAAAGACGCGAACCGTTTATTTGTTTGAATTAACGGATGTCGAAAGAGAAATGATTTGATTGGTCGATAGAAAATTTTACATTTCAAAACTGCCAACTTAAATTTTTTTGCTATGAATAAATTAATCATGGGAATGTAATTAGTGCGAAAAATCCGTATGCGTCATAAAAAATAATCCCACGATATTTATTTATTAACATATGCTTTTAGTTTCATGAGAATTTTTTTTTTTTTTTTTATTTAGGGGGGGACCACGATAAAGACTTAAATAATTTAATATAATTAATGAAATGTAAAAAAAAAAAATGAAATTTAAATACAATTGTTTATTACTTGGGTGGTCTTACAACTGATGGGTCAGTAAAATTAAAAAAAAAAAATGGTTCGTTCATCCCTTGTCATCCAACGCCCTTGAATTTTTTTTTTTTTACATTTTTAAAAGGGGATGTTTTTCTTATTTGCTTTTATTATTACTTCAGGTACTTTAACAAAAAAATTTTTTTTTTCACAGAAAAAGAAAATACGAGTTTAAATTTTAAATAATAATTAAACGAAAACAAAAAAAAAAAAAAAATGGATAATTTATCGTTTTTACAAAACACGATTTAATTTTATTATTAATTTTTAAGGGGATGAAATTTTTTTTAAAAGAACATCTGTAAAAATAAATGACTTTAAGAAAATAAAAACAATAGAAAGAAAAAAAATTTCATCGCCATTGAAATTTAAGAAAGTAAAAAAAAAAACATTTAACAAATCGATTTGTCTTTCTTTATTTTCTTTTTACTACAATCATCATCATCATCATCATCATTGTTGTTTTAAGGTTCGAAAAAAAAAAAAAAAAATCAATCATTTTAGACATTTTTAAAAAATTTTAAATGAAAAACGAACTGAAAAAAAAAATAAAAGAAAATAATAAAAGAAAATGTTGACTACTTAAAAACAATTTAAATGATTAATGGTTACAACGGTTTTTTTTTTTGTTAAATTCAAAATGGCGTCCGTTCGTTTTTTTTTTAAATAGATTTACAAATTGGAGAAAAAAAAGTGAATTTTCATTCGTTCTCCAATTAAATAAATGTATTTTTCTAAAAAAAAAAACGACAGGTAAAATGTTTTTGTGTGTACAGGTGAGAAAAATTATTTAAACCAATGAAATGAATTCGTATAAAGGTAAATAACAAAATGGCGATTTTTAAGTAGGCGGTGTTTAATACGATTTAAAAATTTTTTTTTTATTAAAAAATTATTCAATTCGAATGATATATATAATCAATCGTTATTTGATACCTTTTTTACCTTTGATACCTTTTACGTAATAATAATAATAATAATAATAATAATTGAAGTATAAATTTATTAAAATTTTGTCTTTGTTGTTGTATAAAAAAATTAACTGGAAAAAATTTGTTTTTTTTTTTTTCATTCTTTCTTTCTTTTTCCTTTTTTTTTTTTTTTTTTTATTCCAAATGTAAAAGTTGTAAAAAAAAGAAAAAAAAAATAATTAATTTTAGTCTAGTCATTAAAAAAAAAACAAGTCGTAAAAAAAGAAGAAGAAGAAAAAAAAAATTTTTTTTTTTGACATTATTATTTGATTTATTTTTATTTTTTATTATTTGCTGCCGTTTTTTTTTTTTTTTTTTTTTACATTGACAATAAATTTTTTCTTTTTTTTCTTCTTCTTTTTACGTTTTAAAAAATATTTAAAAATTTTATTTTTTTCTTATATATATTAAATAATTTATTTGTATTCAATTCAAAAACAATACAAATCGATGGAAATTAGAATTTTTCCCCCCTACAGAAAACTAAAAAAAAACAAATTTTCCAACATTTTCCAACATTTTTCAACGTACCTAACACAATACAACAACAAAATATTAAAATAATAACAAAATTAACGTGGCTGTAAAACGAAAACATTATTTTTCTATTTCCACGACGATGAAAAATTAAAAAACCTACGTAATCAATTTTAAAACGAATTTATTTATTTTTTTTAAATAATAATTTCCCTTAAATATTTAATTATAAAAAAAAAATGGGGGGTAAAAAAAACGTGTAGAGCAGTAGCAGACGATGTTAAGATGATAAATAATAATAATAATGATAAAAATCCGTCGTGGTATATTAAATTAAATTTTTTTTTTCACGTCGGTTTCAACCTGTAGGGGGGAAATCGTATAATTTTTAAATTTAAGGGATGATATAACAACAGATGTTGGTAAAAAAATATTATTAATATTATAAATTATTTTAATAATAATAATAATAATAATGATAAGAAGAAGAAAAGAAAAGAAAAGAGAAAAGATGAAAGGGAAAAAAAGTAAAAAAATTATTTAATATATAGTAACAACAATGGCTTCTTTGTTAATAATTTTTTTTTTTAAATAAAAAATTATAATAAACGGTCTTTATTAAATAAAAATGATAAATAAAAAAAATGTCGATGTCAAAAATGACAAGAAAATTAATTTAAAAAATTTTGTAAAACAACAAAGTTAACAAAAAAAAAAAAAAAAGATGGAAACGTCATCATCATCATATTTGACATTTTTTTGGCTTAAATAATAATAAATGCAAACTCATTATTTGATTTTTTGCTTTTAAAAATTGAAAAATTTACTAAAAAAAAACGTTTTCCCTTCTCTCTCTCTCTCTCTCTCCCCCTCTCTTCCTTTCCCTCTCTCTCTTTAATCCCGCGTATCATTAAAACCATAATAATAATAAAAAATATTTCATAAGATAATAGATAAACCGTTTTTTTCAAATATTAAATACGGACGCCATTTTGTTTTTGTCGTCGTTCCCTTTTTTCGAACAAAAACTAATAATTTATTAAACGGTTGCCTTTTTTTTTTTTTTTTTAATGAATTCAACTTTGACCTTTTCTCTTGTAATTTTCTCTTCCGTTTCTGCCCTTCTTTTTTTCACCTCATTTATTTAAAAAAAAAAATTCTTTTTTCGACAAGGCGCCGGATGTTATAAAAAGGTACAACACAGGTATCGATTTAATTTCCCCTCCTCCTATCGGACGCCATTTTGTTTTTCCCCCCCCCCGCCTTAATAACGAAATTAAATCATTTTATTTTTATTCACGATTTAAAACCCTAAAAAATATTAAATTTTTTATTTTTTATACGTCATGACAAAAAAACAATTATATAAGTAGAAGACGCAAAAAAAAAAAAAATGGCGCCGGTTCGTCGGGTTTTAAATTAAAAAAAAGATGCGACGATATTTCGCCATATTTGTATTTTTTCCCTCGTTTTTGAGATTTATTATTATTATTATTATTATGTAATTTTAACAATTGAAAAAATATCCGGTGCTTTTATATACTTTTAAATAAAATATATATATATAATAAATAATGGCAGCTGCAGGAAGTTGTTGTCGTTGTTGTTGTTGTTGTTGTTGTGTGGATACTTTTAAAAATTTTTTGCCAGACGTTTGTATGTTTGTTTGTCTCATTTTTTTTTTTCCGAAACGGATTTACCTTAATTTAAAAAAAAATTAAAATTATTTTCCCGTTTATAAATAAATAAATAAATAAAAAGTTTTTACTTTTTGATCCATGACATTGTGTTTTTCACTGACAACGTGGTTACAACAAAATTGATTGACGTGGCAGTAAAATTTTGACACGAAAAAATAATGAAATGAATTAAATATACGTTTACGAGTGACGGTTTTTTAGAAAAAGAGAGAGAGAGGGAAAATTTGGGAATTTAAATTTTTAAAAAAAAAAAAAAATCTCATTTAAAAAATTTTTTTTTATAAAGAATGAACCGCAGAAAGATGGATGGATTAGGATGAAATCACGAAGAGAAATAAAATAAAATAAAATAAAAAATGGAAGGTGAAGGAGGAGGAGGAACCATTTTTATGTCACAGGAAGCTGTTTATTATGAATGGCATTATTAGGGAGAAAAAATGGGTAGTATGGGACAAGGTGATCATCATCATCATCATCATCAGACTTTTTAAAAATAGATATTATATAAAAATTTACACGCCATTTTAATATTTGTGAAACATTTTTTATCTTTTTCTATTTCCCCCCTTCCCTACCTTCCTCTCTCTCTCTATCTTTCTTTCTCTTTCATATTTATCTTAATTTGGTTTTAATTAACTTTTTTCTTTTTTTTTTTTAAACCTGAAAACCTTTTCTGACGACAAAATCCGTCATTTTATATTAGACAAAATGGGCGTATGAAGGTTTCAATTTTATTTTTTTCATTTATATATCTTTATGTTTTTTGTCTTTTATTTTACTTTTTCATACAAAACATTTTATTGAGATGGAAAAAAAAAGAAATTTGCCGACGAATCCTCCCATCACCATCGCAAAAAAAAACAAATTAAAATCACATTTTTTTTTTTTACATCCATTTTGTAAAAATTCGTTAAAATTTTCTTTTTTCTTTTTTTTTTTAAATTATTTTAAAAAGATTACGTTTGTAATGTAAATTAATTATAAAAAAAAATTCTTTTTACGTTTAAATATTACCTTTTATCGTTAATAGATAACAATACGTAATTAAAATTCAATTTTATAAAAATTCGTTAAAATTATTTCATACGTGTTTTCAATAAATTATTTTAAAAAGATTACGTTTGTAATGTAAAATATCTATTAAAAAAATTCTTTTTAACGTGCAAATATTACCTTTCATCGTTAAAAGATAACAATACGTAATTAAAATTCGTACTATAGCACCGTCAAATTAATTTAATCGGGTGAGGCAGGACAGGGGTTGGAAAAATAAACAAAAAAAAATTTTCCACCGCCTTTTACTATCGATCGATATGCGTCGTTTCGAAAACAAAAACAATTTAAACGTATATCGATAGAAAAATTAAGGAAAAAGAGTTTTTGTTGTTTGTTTTTTTTTTCCCCCGCTTTTAATTTCAGGAAGTCCTTTTTTTTTAAATATTTTATTAATAAAAATAATAATAATAATAATAATAATAATAATAATAATAATAATAATAATTTTTTAAACTTATTACATCCGTGAAAAAGAAAAAATAAGGAAAGAAAAAACAAAAATTTTGCCTTCAAAGAGAGTCTCATATGATTGGTTTGATTATTCATTTTCGTTTGACTGACATATTTATAACAGATTTCCTTTTAATTTTTGTTTTTCAATACCGACCAAATGCTTGTTTATATAATTCTCTATTTTTTTTTTTTTTTCACTTTAAAATAAATTCAAAAACGTCATTCATTTTTACTACCCCCCCCCACACATATATATATATATATAAATTTTTAAATCCAAAATGAAAAAAAAAAAAAGTTTTAAACATTTCATAATATTAAAATCGTCCATTGCCAGCTAGAAATAAATTTAAATGTGAATAAAATAAAATTTAATTAACGTAATAAATATTACAGGGAATCAAAAAAAAAAAAAAAAATTATGTTAAAAAAAAAAAACTAATTTAAAAATTTTTTTTTTACTTCTCCCCCCCCTCTCTCTCTCTACCTTTTGATATTTTTGACAGTTTTCTCTTTTTTTCGGTTAAAAATTTCGACAGTTTTCTCTCATTTTTTTTTTTTTTTTTTATTTGGCAGTATTTTCTTTCTTCTTCTTTTCTTCTGTCAAAATGTTTCGTTGTTGCTAAACGATTAAAAAAAAAAAATTCATCGATCGAATACATAAATTGTTTAAATAAGGTTTTTTTTTTGTTTAAATAAAAAGTCAAAAAAGTTTAAAAAAAAAAAAAACAGAAACAAGGATTGGGTAGAAGATGAACATAACAACATGAAAACATTGACATTTATATAAATAAATAAGAAAATTAATTCTGGTTATTGTCAATTATTATTATTATTATTATTATGTTTAATAAATAAATAAATAAATTTAAAAAAAAAAAGAAACCAAAAGGGGGTAAAATTATAAAATATTATTTACGTTTTCTTTTTTTTTTTTTCTTAAAAATTTATACGATTAAAAACGCATTAAAAAAAATGGAAGCTATACACGTTTATATTATTATTATTATTACTGTTATTATTATTATTATTAATGAAATAAACATTAACGTCTAACAAACATACAATTTTTTATTATTATTTTTTTTTGAAACATTTGTTCAGGTTTTAAACTTAAAGGGTTATAAGATTCACAAACACACACACAAAAAAAAAGGTTTTTAGGGGGGAGGGGAGAGGAGGGGGGGGAAACGAACGTAAAATATACAAAAAAAAAAACCTTTTTTTTTTATTACGATATAAAAATTTAAAAATTGAAAAAAAAAAAAATTTCATCGTGAATTTATTTATCGTTTTAGCAAAAAAAAAAAAAAATTTTTTTTACACGCTCACGTTATTATTATTATTATTTAAATATTTTTATTTCTACTGCTTTTAAAAAAATAATTTTTTTTACTTTAATGTTTATTTAATAATTTTTTTTTTTTTAAAGACCCCATGCGAGGAAACAAAAAAAAAAAAAAAAATTTAATGTAACGTGAGAATTGAGGAAGGGTTCCCTTTCGGGTTCCCCAATAATTCCCCCCTCCATTGGCATCACACAAAAAAATTTTTTGGCTTCGCTTTGACAACAAACACATACAAACAAACAAACAGAAAAATTAACTCACGTATTTTAAAAAAAAAAAAAGGAACGTAGAAGAAAAAAGGTTTTCATTTAAGGTTAAATAAATTGTCCTCGACCTTAATCTCCTTTTTCCAAACTTACGCGTCATCGTACGTTTTTTAAATTTCCCGCTTTTTTTTCCCCGTTTGTTTACTCCTTTTGATACCTATGCGCTATGACGTCATCAACCGGGAATTAATACAATTGTAATACGTTAATGGGTAATAAATAAAATGGCGACGATTCCGTTTATTCGTTATTTACAAAAACCGTTAAAATTTAAATTCGTTAAATTAAAAATGTCGGAATCTTTTTTTTTTTTTTTTTTTAAAATCTTTTCAAGTGCGTGCGATTGCGTGCTAAGATGTTATTTCCGGTACTTCGATAATATCGTTGTTTCCTATTACCTCACCCCTCTCCCTCCATTCTTTTATTCAAAATTTTTCGTCATCCGTAATAATTCTCGCGTTTTGATTTCCGTCGGGAATATCCGCTTCCGTTTTTTTTTTTTTTTTTTTTTTTTTTTTTAACATCAAATTCTAGAAATTTCCATTTTTTATTTCAAATAAATAATAATTTAAGAATCTTTACGTAATGTTTTTTTTAAATAATAATAATAATAATTTCTTAATAGAGCATTAAATCTCCCCCTTTCTCCCCTTCCCCCCGCGTTTAATTTTTATTTATTATTTCGTAATAAATTAAAAGTAATAAATAATCGACCGGTAAGAGGAAAAACGTGGAAATGGGGGGGGGGGAGGGGGCGGAAAGAAAAATAAAGATTTCGGTCAAAAAAAAACCGTAAAAAACCCAAAATTTCGAAAATTTTTTTTTTTTTTTTTTTACACATTTCGACGTAAACGGGAAAATTTATTTGTTTTATTTTGTCTTTCTCTTATTTTGTCGCCACTCTGGAAAGAATCCAAAATTTTTTTTTACAAACACGCGCGATCGCAGCGCACTCACACGCTCAAAACTGGAATTTAAAAAAATTAATAAATTAAAGATTCTGGAAGGATATAGGACAAAAAAAAAAAAATAATGATGATGATATTTTGAAGGAAATAATTATACAAATTCTAGTAATGATAATAATAATATTGATAATAATAATAATTATAATTATAATAAAAAAATAAATATATATATGTGTGTGTATTTTATTTAGGTGACGAATAGGAATGTCCTCCTCCCCAATCTCCATCCATTCTCCAGACGCTAAATGCGTAACTAAGCCTTTCGTGTGCAACATAACTACAGCCCCCCAAATTATTATTACCAACTTTACTACTATAATTATTTTCTGTAAAAATAAAAAAAAAACCGTTAATTAATAAAATCCAAATCCAAAAAAAAATTCACGAAAAACAAAATAATAACGAACCGTTCGATGAATCTTCACCTTCGGAAACTCCAGAATTTCCATAATTAAGTACCTGATAAAGGAAATCTATGTACCTGGATGCTAATTTTAACGTTTGAATTTTTGATAATTTATCCGATGGCAAAGTCGGTATTATTTTTCTCAAACTCGTAAAAGCTTCGTTTAAACTTTGAGTTCTTTGACGTTCTCGAACGTTCGCCATGACTCTTTGATTTTGTAATTCTTCGTAACTTTGCGGTACTTTTCGCCTCGGTTTACCGTTATTTATTTTTCTACTGCTTCCGTTCGTCTCGCTATTATTATTATTATTATTATTTTGTTGTCCTCTAACTCTTTTCGTCGTTTCAAATTTAAATTTCGGATAATCGTCAGATATTTTCGAATCCGTAAAACATCGTTTTTTCTTTTTGTTTTTTATTAAATTATTATTACTATTATTACTATCATTATTATCATTATCATCATCATCACAATTATTAATCGGATTATTATTATCGTAATTAAACCTTAATTTTTCATCATTATTTTCCATTTTCCGATTATCCCCGTAGAAATCATCGTATTTCGACGAAGCGTATAATAATATATTCGAATCGTTCGATTGTAACGGTTTCGGTGATTTTTTTATTATTACGTCACTTCCTGTATTATCGGGTAGGTGGCGTGATGATTGCGACGTTGCCGATGATACCGATAATTTATAATAACTCTTATTACAATCGTTTTCGACGGCGGACGTTGATGACGTCGACGACGTCGATGATAATGATGATTCTGCCGTCGTAGTATTTGACGTATCGGTTATTATATTTTCACATTTTGTTATTATTATTTTATCATTTTCGACATATTTTGAATCGAATGTTTTCACGACGACATTTTCATCGTGTGATTTACCGATTATTTGATTAATATTATCGTAATTGATTTCCGTTATGTGTCCTCCTCCTCCTCCTCCCGGATTTGTTTCCTGTTTTTTTATTTGATAATTTTGATACATGTTTATCGGTGGAATGAATTTTGTTTCGTATTCCGTATTATCTAAAGGTGTCGCGGATTCGTGAAATTCGTTATAAACGTTAACCAATAACGGTTTTTTATCGGAATGTTCTATTTCACCGTAATAATCCGACATTTTACATTGTCCCGTATACATATTTAAATCTATCGGTTTTACATCTAAATCTCTTGTTTCCATTATTATTATTATTATTATTTTAAAATCACTTGATCTGTAAATAAAAAAAAAAAAATAATAAAAAGAAAAATTACGTGCGAATTATTTTCTGTGAAAAAATGTCAATTTTCACGGATATTATGCCGTAAAGGGGGCGTATGTGTTAAAACCCTACATTATTATTATTATTATTACTATTATTAACTCCCTTTATCGAATTTTAAGCTCCTTTTTTTTTAAATAAAAACTAAAATATAAACATAAATCATTTTTTTAATTTAATAAGTTCAAAAAGATTTATTTTTACCCTTAAAGTTAAAAATAAAAAAAATAAAAAAATGTCGAAAGCCCTAAAAAAAATATTTAAAATAAAATAAAATTAATAAATTAAAATAATTAATAATTTTTGTTAATTATCCCGCAATACATAAATCATTAAATAATATACATATATTTATTAATTAAAATTTTATTAATCGCGATCGATTTAATTTAAAAAAAAAATTTTTTTACGTAAATAATAATAATAATATTTTTTATACGATTTATATTTAAACGAAAAATTTACCCATAAATTACCGTTAAATTATTATTATTATTAATAAATTTTTTATTAACACGCGAGTGAAAATAAATAAATAAAACTTACAAAATTTTATTTTTTTTTAAGAATTAAATAAAAAAAAAGTAACCTTAATAACAATAATAATATATTTATGTATATATCCAATAATACTGACACATAATTCACAAAAGAAAAAAAAAATTTTTTTATAACGGTCATAAATCCGTTTTGATGAAAACTGAAGAACTGAAAATCCGTCAAACTCAGACAGGATGAATGTTAAAAAAAAAAAAAATTTATTTTTTTTTTTTTTTTTTTTTTTTTAAATTCAAAAGTAAAACCGTCTATGTGACATTTAAAACAAAAATTTTAAATAAATTATTTAACGAAATAAAATTTAAACATTGACGAAATATATATATTTTTTAAAAATGAAAAATCAAAAAGAAAAAAAACCGTTAAAATAGTAATAGGAATAATAACAAAACACCTCTTCGTGCAATTTTACGATGACGTCATACACTTTGAATTTACTCCCGTTCGAAAATTGTCGCAAAATTGCAAAAATCCATTGTTTACCTTTTACCTTTTTACTTTCAACGTATGAAATTACGCGGATTGTTTCGTTAACGTTTTTTTTTTTAATAGTTTTAATCGTTTTTAATCGTTTTTTACGAAAAATTAATCGTATTGTAATTAAAAATATCGTTATTTAAGTTATTTTTAATATAATTACACGAGAAAAATATAATATTGATATAATTAAACGCTTAATAATGATAATGATGATGATTCGTAATGTTTTAAATCGCGAGTGCATTATGGCGTGTTATATAATTTCAATTATTAAAGGATTTAATTGTTTTAGATTTAAAAAAGAATTATATATTAAAGGAAGGATTAAAGAAGGTTAAAATTTTTTTTATATAAATAATAATAATAAAATAAAATCTACACTACTACTAATACCAACATCTGGTTAGTTAAACATGAAGAATTTTTTCATTTTGTATTTATTTCTTTTTGTTGTTGTAGAATAGAATATGAAGAAGAGATAGAATAAGAAATAAAGAAATCAAAGGACCGCCTTCACCGACTCCTCCTCCTGTTAAATTTATGGGATTTTCTTATAATATATAAAAAAAAAAAAAAACAGGTGCTCATTTACCCCTCGTAAAAATATTAGGGTGTTGTAATAATTATTAAATATTGAAAAATATATTCAAAATGATTTTTAACTGCAATTATAATTTAATTATTTTAATTATATGAAATTATTAAACGTTTTTCATTTGTCAATAAAAATATATCAATATCATCTTGTTTTATAATATGGAAACAGCCATTTAATTAATGACAGTCATTTAATTAAATTATTTTAAATTTGTTTAATTTTCCCTTATTAAATACTTTTAATTTATTAAATTATTTATAATTTTTTCTTTTCGTTATTAATATCGAAAAATTATTATTATTAAATTAAATATTATGCTTATTAAATTTATAACGAATTATATTAAAAGTAAATAATATTATTAATAAAAAAAAAAAATTAAAATTGTATTTTATTAATATTGATCAAAAAAATATTTTTCTCATTTAGTGTAATAATTTTATTATTATTTACTTTAAATAATTTAAAATATTATTTATTTATTAATTTTATTTATTATTAATTTATCATTATTTAGCAGAAGTCATTTAAAAAAAAAAAAAAAAAAATTTGAATCGACAAAAATAATTTCGATTAAAAAATTTTTTTTTTTTTTTTTTTCATTCGTATTATTTGCAGTTAAAATTTAATTAAATAAATAAATTATAATTACTTACCTTATTAAATAATTATTTGAATTTAAAAAAAAAAAAAACGACACGAATAATTTTAAATTGAAAAAAAAAAAAAAAAATTCAATCCGTCATCGCGAAAAACTTTTGATCGAATGATTATAATTTTCATACTTGATAAGTTGGCTGCACTTAAAATTCCGCGCCAATTTTTTGTTTACGTTAAAAATGGCGGATCAAAATGGTGGACACCTATATATATATATACTTGTATCCCTCATAATGAATACAGGAAATAAATTTTTGAAATAAAGTGTTCGAGTTAATAAATAATTTAATATTTAAATAAATAAATAAATAATTTTTTTTTTTTTTTAATTAAATGATAATTTTAAACATGGTAAAAAAAATATATATTTTTTATATTGACAAAAACAATGTACAAAATCAACTGTAA
>NW_002987470.1:123851-130524 GCF_000006295.1 Pediculus humanus corporis | reverse complement strand
TTTTCTTCCTATCGGCTGTACATTTTGGACAAAACCATTTTCCTTTAGGTTTCGTTATTAAACCAACACAAGCAAAATGAAACCATTCAATAGGGCACTAAAAAAAATATTTTTTGGTTTTATTATTAAACAATTAATAAATTTTAATATTTTATAAACAAAATTTAATACTTACATCTACATTGTCGCAACCGATCATTTCTCCGTAGGAAACCTGGTGACATAAACAATAAGTAGGCTCGTTGGGATCTACTGGCATGTCTAATACATCTGCTGGGTGAGGAATTCCTGGTAAAACTGAAGCGATTCTAGCATCGACTAATGGAGCAACATTTGTACTTCCTTTACTACTACTGCTACCAGCACCACTTTTCTTTTGTTTCTTTCTCGTTTTGGCTTCTTCTTCACTAGATGCTCCTTTCCCTCTTTTTTTCCCAGATTCTTTACCATCTTTAGTCTTTTTCCTACCTTCTTTAAAAAATAATATAAATTACAATATTGATTTATATATATGAAAAATAATTTTGTAAAATACATGATATTTTGTTTTCATACTTTTTTGAGAAGATAAATCATCTGTATGAGTTTTCGATAATGCTTTATCCTGAATTTCAGCTTCGAATCTGGCTAAATCGGAATCCAGTCTTCGAATGTGTTTGTCAACTAATTCATATGTTTGTATGGCTAATTGTACTTTGTCATCTCCATATTCTTTTGCTTTATTAAATTGACTTTGAATACATTCCATTTGTTCTTTTCTTTTTTCTAATGACATGGTATTGACATTTCTCAGGTACTGATCGGCAAGAGAATCAATTGTCCTCATTAAATTTTGAGCTCTTGTATCTAGATCCCTCATTAGTGTAAAATTTCTCTGGAGCTCAACAGGTAAATGTTCCAAACCTAAATTTAAAAATAAATTAAATTAGTTCAAATAATGAATGAAATTCTTTCTGCGAATAAAATTAAATTTAAAAAATTATTAAGTGAAAATTTTTAAATAGAAAGTTTCCTCAATAAAAACCGTAAAATAACAAATATTAAAATTAGTATTCATTATTTTTTAATTAAATCGTTTAAAAAATAGTACTAACTATCTAAATAGTGTTCAAGGTATAAAGCAGTAGTCATTTTTGTTCTATTTAATTCAAAATTCTAAAAACAAAAAAATAAACAGTCATAGTAGTAAACATTAACAATACGAAACGGCTTACAAACATAATTTAAGTTATTAACGATTCGTGAACGTACTCTTGGAAATCAATATACGTCATACGTCGAAATGATGTTTTTTCCTTTGACAGATAAGAATTAAAGTTACAAGTAATATTTGACGTTCTACCGTTAGCGTTTTTAAAAGAATGTGTTAAAAATTAAATTATTAATAATTTTACTCATATTTTTATATAAATATTTTATTCATTTTATATTCAAATTTAATATCTTATGTTTTTTTTTTTTTTCGGGTAGTGCCACGATCTTTGTAAACAACCACTAGAAAAATGATGAGGGTCTCGTTTCTTAAAAAATAATTTTTATTAAAAGGAATAGTCATATACTTAAATAATAATAATATTATTACACTCAGTGAAATTTTAATTAGTCTTTGATTGTTAATTGTTAAAAATTTATTTTTAAAAAAAATTTTTTTTACCATAAGGTAAATTTTAAATAATAGAAAAATCATTCATTTTAATTACAATATTTAATTTTTTAATTTTTATTAGAAAGATTTGTTTTTGTTTTTGTCTTAGAAAATAGTCTAACATCTTTTCATAATGGTTAAATTATATTCATTAAGTGTATTATATAAAAACGATATGTCAGTGAAATGGTTAAAAACAGCACATGATTTAAGCTCTTTTAATTTTTTTCAAAGAGGATGTGTGCAAGAATTTATGACATTTGTCGGTAAAACACTTGTCGAAAGAACTCAATTGGCGACAAGGCAAAGTATTAAAGAAGGAGAATATATGTGTCACGTTTATGTAAATGTCGATGGTTTAGCAGGAATAGTTATATCTGGTAATTTCATAACAAAATATTATTAATTAAAATTATTTATCAATTGATTTTGAAAAAAAAAGTTTTTCACTTTCTATAATTTGAATAACTAATTTCTTTAGATCATGAATACCCTACAAGAGTAGCACATACTCTTTTAACAAAAGTTTTATCAGATTTTGCTAGCAATGTACCACAAAATTTATGGAAAACTGCCAATGAAGATTCAATATCGTTTAATCAACTTCCTGTTTATTTATCAAAATATCAAGTTCCAAAAGAAGTTGATGCCATGACAAAAATACAGGAAGAATTAGATGAAACTAAAATTATTTTGGTGAGCGACATTTTAAAATAAAAATAAATTAATTTTAGCAAAACTCATTAATTAATACAATAAGCTAAACATAAAAAGAAATTATTTCAACTTAATGTCAAAAATTTGAATTCCCTTCGGGAAAAAAAAAATTTAATTATGTAACAATTCTTTCTTTTTCTCTTCGAAATAATCATCTCTTATAAAAACATAAAATTATAAAAACTAAATATAAAATAAAAATTGACATAATAAATACAAATTAGATGATTCTTATCTAATGATATAAAAAAAAATTAAAAAACAAAACATTATGTATTATTAATCGACATATTATTAGGCTTTTGATTACGATTTGAAATTTGTTCATTTCGAAAATCAAAATTTATTCCTTCATTATATATACAAACAGTGTTTATTTTTATTTTTTTTTAGCACAATACATGTGAAGCAGTTTTAAGAAGAGGTGAAAATCTTGATAATTTAGTAAGCAAATCAGAAGAATTAAGTTTACAAGCGAAAGGATTTTATAAAACTGCGAGAAAAACAAATTCATGTTGCAGCTACATGTAAACTATTATTAAAGTATTTTCAATTTTTAATCATTTGTGGACAGAAAAATATTTACAATGAAACACACATAAATGAAAGTTTTATTTTAAAAAAGAAAAATTTATTATTGAAACTTTCATTTTTTTTTCAATTATTATTATTTAAACAACTTTTTTTTATGTAAGAAGTGGCTTATATATACATGTTAAAAATATGATGATAATAATATATACATTAATGTGATGCGCAGAACGACTTACATAAATTAAAAACTGGTTTGTAAACATTTGAATAATTAATTACCTGGTCCATCGTAAAATTAAATAATAATGTTTGATGAAAAAAAATTAAATTTAATATTTGTATTATTATTATTATTATTATTTTATCCTCATCGTTGTGTCAAAAATAAAAAATTTCAAATTATTATACGATTATAAAAATTTTATTATTATTATTATTATTATATAAATATACATTAAAAAATCGTTATTATATATATATATATATATTTAATAAGGAAAAAAGTTATATATATACTTTATTTCTGTTAATAATAAAAAAAGAAAAAAAAATGTTTTTAATAATAATAATGATTGGAAAAAAGAAAAAAAATTAATTTGTTAATGATAATAATTACATGTAATATTTGTACTTAGTTTAAAATTATAAACGGATTGGAAAAAAATTGTTAATGATTAATGATGACGCATCCAACAATAAGGTTCTAAATTATTAATTAAAGTTCAAGAGAAGAAAATAATAATAATAATAATTAATCGATAAATGTTTTTGTGTATGTCGGAAAGAAAAAAAAAAAAAAATGTCAACGCGAAAAATCAATTAATTTTTATGATTAAATATTATCATTATCATTATTATTATCATTATAAATGTCGTGTTTACCTTGAATAACGGTTGACAATATGCCTTTGCTTTTTTGGCTTTTTATTATTATTTATTTTATTTCATTTTGTGAGCTTATTATTAATAAATTTGTAATTTTACTTATAAATACTCGTAATCATCATCATCATCATCATCATTATGAAATAAAATATTTTTAAATTATATTATTATTATTATTATATATTTTTAGGAATTCGTACCTTTCTAACCTTTCCCTTCCCTTCCCCCCCTTCACTATTTCTTTTAGCACTATAATTACCATATGATAAAAACAAACCGAAAGTTTTTCTTTATAAACACTGTTTGTTATGTTTTGTTTTCACACGAATTAAGATGAATTATAAAAAAATTTTTTTTATAATTCATCTTCCTCTGATTGCTATTTGGTCCTTCTCTGCCAAAATCTTGCTCGGTGATCATCAGAACAAGACACAAATGCAGGACCAGTCGGAGAATGCATAATCATTCTAACCGGTCCATTATGTCCTGATTGCGTTTAAATAAAATTTAAAAAAAATATATTTTCGACTAATGTTGAGTGAAGTAAATAATATGAAAAATAAAAGTTATGGTACTAACCTAATGATAAGAGTTGTCGTCTTGATGCATTACGAGCATTCCAAGCGCATAAAGATGTTGTCGCTTCATCTGGAAACATAACATAATCTTCTGTGTGATTAAAAACAGCTTGAGCTCTATGTTCTTGCTTTCCTGTGGTTCCTGCTCCTGTGTATGCTATCAAACATCTACTGGTTGTCAATTCCCAAAGTTTGACCAAAGAATCTTTACCAGATGAAAGAATGTACTACAAACAAAGAAATAATTTAAAATTAGTTTTTATTCATGAATTTTTTATATCGAAATTACTTACACTTATGGATAATTTGTTATTAAAATTGATTTCATTTATAACATATTATTAGAGATTTAATAATAATAAAAAATTTTATAAACATACCTTGCTGTTTCTTGAAAATTCTACAGAACACACATCGGAACCATCATGAGCTTTTTGAAATGTATTAATACATCGATTTGATACACCATCCCATAGTTTTATGCTACCATCTCTGCTGGCTGTAACATATTGTCTACCATCATTGCTGTACCTAAAACAAAAAAAATTTTTCTAAATATTTTTAAAATAAAAAAGGAAATAATTAATTTTAATGGTATTTTTTAGTACCTGATACTGGTAACTGCTTTGGTATGTTGATGACTTGGAAAATTACAAACATAACATTGAGCCGTTGTGAGATCATAAACTCTGACTACAAAATGATTTGTTCCGACTACTAAATAATCTCCTGTCGGATGAAGACTCATACATTTGACTTGTTCTGCATCCTATTATTTTATTTTAACTCAATATTAATTATTACATTGACTATTTGTATAAAAACATACAATAAATAAATTAAATTTAACCTGAAGAACTTTATACGCTTTTTTGACTGATGATTTGCTGTAGTCGAAAAGTTTGACTGTATTATCCCTCGAACCAGATACTAAAATGGCTTCTTTCGGATGAAACTCTAAACAAGTAACTTCATCTAAATGATCATATAATGTTCTAATGACTGGATGAGTTTCATAATTTTCTTTTTGTTGTGTTGCTGTAGCTCTTTCATCATAAGCTTTGGCCACCATTCTATCAACATCTAAAATCTGAAAAACAAATTAATTTATTTTAATTAAGCATTATAATTATGAATCAGAATGAAATATTTACATACCTTTATAGATGTATCTGCACTACCAGTGGCAATTAATTGCCCATCATTACTAAAAGCGCAAGCTCTACATGGAGCTTTATGACTGGTAACATAAGCAGTGACATATAAAGCAGGTTCAGGAGCATTTGTCTGAATGTCTGTATCAAATTCTAAATCTAATCCTGGTCCTAATAATGTATCCTGAAATAATCCAGTTCTTGAGTCCTTTTTCGGTTGCATTTCCTTCTCATATTTTAAACCCTCAGAAACCAAATTAAACAATCTATCCGATGGAGGACATGGAGGATCAGGTTGAATGGCAGATGTTAAATTAACGGCTATATTTTGATGACCGTCATAAAATAATTGGCTGAAAATTATTCCATGTTTTAATTATAAATATTTCAATTTTGTTTTCATTCGAAGTTACATACAATCATTTTTTTTCTTTTCTTTAAGCAAAACATTTTAAAAATTTGTATTTTAAACAGAAATTCCATGTTAAATAAAATTTCTTTTTTATGAACATTGGTTATGACAATGAAAATACTTTCAACAGTTTATTTTTCCTTGAGAAAAATAAAAAAAAATTAAATTAAATCAAAATAAGAAATATAAAATTACCTTATAATAAGCCTGTAAAGAAGTTCTCTTCTTTTAATAACGTTTTCATCGTTTACTTCGGGAGGATTTTCAATGTCCGGCATTTTTTACAGTTTTTTGTAAAGATTTTGTTTACAAAACAGTTTTAATGGCGGCCGGAAACGATTCGTTAAATAATTATTTAGTAATAATAAAGTTATAAATAATACAGAATGAAATTTCTTTCATAATAAATAATAAAATAATGTATTTTTTAATTAAAAATTATGACTAATTCATTTATAAAAAGTTTTTTTTTTTTTAATTTCTTAATTGACAATAAGAACTTTTCCCGCCATTGTTAATCGTTATGAAAAATATGAAATACTTAAAAATTAGTTATTTAATTTTATAAATCATCAAAAAATTACAATTTAATTTTATTTTTACGTATATTTACTTAGTAAAAAATTTTATAAATTATGTGCAAAATATTTTTTTTTGGAAAGCCAATGTAAAAATTTTGTATACTTTAGAAAAAACTTTGAGGTTAGAAATCAAAATTAAATTACCGAAACCGTTAGATAAGATAAAT
>NW_002987470.1:86646-123831 GCF_000006295.1 Pediculus humanus corporis | reverse complement strand
GTTAGATAAGATAAATAATTTTAGTACCTCTTATAAAATAAAATAAATTTTTAAGAAATTGTTTCAGCGCGGTTTAAATAAATCATAAAATCAAATGAATGAAGCAAATTTTTATTTGAATTCTAAACTTTGCAAATTGACAAATTCAATCAAAAAAAAATCAATTAAAAATTTATTAAACACATAAAAATGTTTATAAAATAAAAATGACTAGAACAGTTGAGGAAAAATAATTTTCTTAAAACTAATACTTTAAGTATTTTACATTTCTTTAGAATAAATTATGATAATTTATAATTTCATATAAATAATAATTATTAGGTTACATCTACTTGTAGCGGTGAGTGACATGCATATGTGCAAAGGATTTATTTATTATTTGAAAGTAAAATTTTCTTCAGGTAATTTTTTAAACTTAAATTAATGTTGAATTGTCTAGAGTTGATGATAAAACAAAATATGTATCAGAAAAAGGAAATGTGTAATTTGTTTCATCAAAATTATAAACCAATCCTAAAATAACATTTAATGCGGAATCATCATAAGCATGGCATCCTGAATAACGATATTGAGGTCTTTTGTTAAAACGACAACCCTGAGATTGAGCTCCTAAGTGACAAAAAAAAAATATAAATTTTTACAAACATTTTAATAATTTTAATTAAAAAGTTGTAAGAATCCTAAAAATGAAATTACCTATAGGATGAACACACTCTGGAGTTAAAATACATTGTATCCAAGGTAGCATGATTTGATTATGAATTTTTAATGTGTTCCACAAAATTAATCGATTTGTATCGACCATTGGTAGAAATAAAAAACTATCAACACTTGACCTAAAATCAAATTATTTATATTGAATACTTAATTGATAAATTTATTTATTTAAAATGATATAAGGATAAGCTTACTTAAAATAAGAAATCATATTCGGATGTGTTACAGTTGTCACAGCCTGTTTTGTAACAAATGTTCCAATGGGTTTGATATCGATCAAAGGTTCAATAAAATTACTAATTCTAAATTTATTATCTAAATATAAAATTCCTCCTGCTTTATTTAATGCATCTTGAATAATTAAAGCTTTGACAGTTTTGACTGGGTCATCCTGTTAAAAAAAAAAAAATTTAGATTCGAGTGAGAAACGAATGTTTTCACAAACGGAAAGTTAAAGAACAAAAGTCAATTTACCTGAACATGAGATGGAAATATGTTTAAATTAAAATTGACTATCTGACATTGTGATGTATTGCAATAGGGTGTAAATACTTGTAATTCAGATTGTGAAAGTCCGACTGTATATATGAGAGCAGCATGATTGCTGGCCATATGAGCAATATTTTTGGCAAAACCAACTCCCTAAATTAATTTAATTAATTAAGCATCACTTCAAATGGTTTTTTTTTTTTTTTAATTTAAAAATTATTTATATTTACTTCATTTTTATCTCCTGCGAATAATATTGTGATAATAATTGGCAATGTGGTATTGGTCCAACAATTTTTAGGATATAATCTAGGATTTTTAGTAAATCCGAGAAAAGATAAATGTTTTTCATCGGCTTGTAATTTTTTTTCATCACCATATTTAAATTTATTTTTTAAATTTCTTAAATTATCTATTTGTTTATTTGTTTCTTTGACTAAACTCTGAAAAGATGGTTTTTCTTGAGTTTTTAATAGTATCAATAAGAAACATACGATTCCACAAATCAATACGATAAAAAACGTTTTGATCCTCATGAAGTCGTTTTAACATTTCCAATTAAATAAATTTTATTTATATATTTGTATAAATTCATCATAAATAATATATAATATATGTACGTAATTTAAAACCGACGGTTTAATAATATTAATCACGTTATGTGTAAAATAATAATTTCCTCATAAAGCAATTAATCGATAAAATAAATACAAATAAAATATTTTTTTTTTAAAAATAAAAATAAATAAACCGAAAATTATTATCGATATATATATATAAAAAAAAAAAAAAAAAAATTATTAAAAATAAATTATTGACATTTTAAATGAAGACCGGCTCCATATTTGAAAAAAAAAAAAAAAAAAAAAAAAAATTGGGGTAAACAACGGTTCAACGTTAGTAATTATAAAAAAAACAATTCTAATGACACGATATAATAATAATGTCTGCTAATAATTCATTTATCGCCCCGTGCTGACATCTGTGAACGATTTTAAAAACTAATTTATGCTAAATAAATAAATACAAAAGAAAAAAAACACAAATTTTTCTTTTATCATTATCATTATTATTATTATTATTATTATATATATATAAAATATATTGTCACAATTTTTCTTTTTTTATCATGTATAAATATATTATATATATATATATATATGTATGTATAAAAAAGATAAAAAAAATTTTTAAAAACAACATCACGTTATTATCATTATTATCATCATTATTATTATCATCATTATTATTATTAAATTTCTAACACGTTAAAATAAGAAAAAAAAAAAAAAAATTTCAAAATTATTTTTATTTATTATTAACTGATATCTTATCAAATACATTTACTTATTTATATATATATATATATATATATCTCAACGTTAACCTTATTTTCGCACTGATACAATCATCATCATCATCAACTTCATTATTATCATTATTATTGATTCATCTCATAGCAATTTATAATAATATATAATAATAATAATAATGATGATGATAAAAAATTACAAATAATTTTTCTATTCGATATCATTTGTACGATTTCATCATGACGTACGACGACCCGATGACGATGACAATAATAATAATAAATAATTAATAATTAATAATAATAATAATAATAATATTGAAACGAAAAAAATTGTAAATACTCTCTTATATTACTATTATATTGGCAGTTTTATTATATAATTAAACCTACGGAAATAATAACGATGATGATGATGATGATGATGATAATGATGATTATGCAAACACGAAAACAAAACCATAAAAAAAAAATTTATTTTATTTTTTTTTTTTCCACTCTTAAAACATAATTTTTATTTATTTATAATAAATTATTTACAAATATTATAAAAATAATAATAATAATAATTTTTTTTTTGCTTTCACTTTTACAAACTTACGGTGATAATGATAATAATAATAATAATAATAGTGATAATAATAAACTCCTCGTTACGACGCTACGATTGGTTATTTAAATAAAATAAAAAAAAAAACGTATAAATTAATTATTATTATTATTATTAGTATAATAAAAAAAAAAACATTCATTAAAATAATTTTCTCTCTCTCTCTCTCTCTCTTATATAAAGTAAACATAATTCAAATACCATTTATTATTATCATTATTACACTTATACGTACATGTGTGTGTGTGCGTGTGCGTATGCACGCGGTAATGCATCATCATTATTATTATTATTATTTAAACGCGTTTTTCATTTTTTTTTTAAAGAAATGTGAAAATTTATCATCGTCATCATCATCATCATCATTATTATTATTATTAAAATAATTTCATTTGATTCGTTACGTGATAACAACAACAACAACAATAACAAAATTATTTTATTTATTTATTTATTTATTATTAAATTGTTTATATCCGACATTTTGACATTTGGTAACAAAATAAATAAATAAATAAATTAACTGTTTATTTATTCTCATCATCATCATCATCATCATCATCATCATCATCATCATCATCATCATCATCATCATCGTCACCGTCATCCGCATCATGGTTATCATCATCATAATTATTATTATTATTATTATTATTATTATTAATTTTTTTTACGTAAAATTGGCAGTTTTATTTAATGAAGAAAAATTGTGACGAATGACAAACGAGAAGAAAAATAAAAAGAAAATAAAACTAATTATTATTATCATTAAATCTAATTAATATTATTATTATTATTATTATTATTAAAGCTATTTTTTTTCTTTTTTTTCTTAATCCGAATCCGCCCTTTTAATAACTTTATGTACATTTAAGTGTGTGTCGAAGTTTGTGTTTGTTTGTTTGTTTGTTTGTTAAATACTGTTTTAAACCCACTATAATAATAATAATGATTATGATTACGATGATAATGATGATGATTATGATTAACAACAACAACAACAACAACAATTAAACAAACTTTACTCAGGTTGAAAATTTTCATTTATTTTCAAAATAATAATAATAATAATAATAATTTTATTGAATAAATTCCGACTTTTAATTACCCATTAAATGATTATCATTATCAAAACAAAAAAAAAGAGCGAGCGAGCGAGAGAGGGAGGAAGAGAGGAGAGAGAGAGAGAGAGAGAGAGAGAGAGAGAGAGAGAGAGAGAGAGAATAAATTACCTGTTATGTATTATTATAAAAACCTGTTATGTATTATATAAACCTAATAAAAACCTGAGATTATTATTATTATTATTATTATTATTATTATTATGGGAAAATGAGTGGAGGCGTTTTTCTCGCCTCTGGTGTCTCGCTCGCATCCCTGAAATTATTCAACGTCATCATCGCGCGCACGCGCACGCGCACGCACACGCACACGCACCCCTCCCCTCCCCCCAGTTTTTCTTATCATCACACTTCTTATCACTCGTTATTATTTAATTTATATTATAATTATGAGGAAAATAAAACGAACGAAACCCAATTAAAAATAGAGAGCTCGAGAGGCAAAGTAAAAGAAGACTAGATGATATATATATATATCTATGCTACTATAACGGCCGATTAAACTAATTTTTTTTTTTTTAATTACATACTATAACTATCTATTCTATTAAATTCATTCATTCATTCATTCATTCATTCACTATTAACTAATTGATTTGATAATAATGATAATGATGATGATATTACAATGAAAAACGATTTTTTTTTTATTAAAGGCAGATAATACACTAATTACTCTTACGTATTGATTTGACAAACATTATTACTATTATTACTATTGTTATTATTATTATTATTATTATTGTTATTGTTATTATTATTATTATTATTATTATGACGTCGACGACAATGATGATGATGATGATGACGACGACGACGAAGAGTTTTAATATAACGTTACTGACTAGACACAATATACGTGTAACATTGATTCGCGTGAATAAAAAAAAAAAAAACAAAATGGCTGCCGATGTTGTTGTTGTTGTTATTGTTTTTACGGCTACAATTTCATTTTCTAATGTTAGTAAAGGCAGTAATGATAGAAATAATAATAATAATAATACAAATAAGTACATTTGAACAATATTATGGCGTGTGTGTGTTTGTGTGTATCAAATGGGAATACAAAACCAACGAGGAATGTTGTTAATTAATAACAAAAAAAACCGGAAATAACAATTAAATAAACAAAAAAAAATTTCGTTCGTCGTTTCCTTTTCTTTTTCCTTTCCTTTCCTTTCCTTTCCTTTTTTTCCTTTTTTTCCTTTGACCGAATCAAAATTTTCCCAAATGATTGATTGATTATTTTAAAGAGTTTAAATAACTTAATACGTAATAATAATAATAATAATGTTGTGCTTATCATAGGTTCGTTGATGCAAAAGTTTATATATATATATATATATATATATATGTACACACGCACGCACGCACTCACACACGCACGCACGCACTCACGCACTCACGCACGAATTCACAAACATTAAAAATTTTTTTAAATGCCGCGGCGGGGGGGAGGGGCAAATGAATGAAAAGGAAAAAAAATCCAGCCCACGGAATTTATCAGCTTTACACACACAATATGAAAACACACGCGATGATAATGATGATGATGATGATGAATAATAAAGAGATCAAATACGATCTCGTACAAACGAACAAACGAACGAAAAGAAAAACAAAAAAAAAAAAAAAAAACAAAACGAAACGAAAAAAAAAAAAAAAAAAAAAAAAAAATATACAAAAACGGCAACAAGTCGATCGATTTAAATTCAAGGCGGTTGAACTTCCAACTTCAGTCTACCTGTTCTCGATGGTACGCAAGATCCGCAAGCTCCTCCGCACATTCCAGTAATCACTTGTGGATTCTAAAATAAATATAAAAAAAAATCGAATTATTTAAAAAAAAATTTCCTCTCGTTCCCGTCGTGCCTTTTTTTTTTCCCCCTTCCCCCTTCCCCCTCCCCAACCTCCCAACCTTTTCAATGACTATTTTAACCGATTGATGAAATCTCGGAACCCATTGTTGATTCGATATGAAAAGATGAGAACCCGTAATGTTGAGTTTAAATTTTCCTTGTATGCATTCCGGATTACTACAACAATCTCCAGCTTCGGCCACTCCAATGGGTCTCCCGCTTATTTGATTTGAAAATGTGAAATCTTGTGCTGGACAAAGGAAAAAAAAAAGAAAAAGAAAAATCATTCGAATCAAAGGAAGGAAGGAAACAAAACGAATATACAAAAATCAAAAATGGCGCGCTCACTATCGATTTCCAACGTATCCACGAGTAATCTGACTTTTCTAAATTCCGTTAATCCGGCTTTTTTCTCCCTATCTTGTAAACATCTGCATTCGTCGTATGAGTTATCATTATTATTATTGGCGTAATGATAAGAATGTTCGCTCAGTCTGATAAAAAAAATAAAAAAAGATTTATTTACTCTATGACTTTTACGGGATAATTATCAATAGTAGTTTTACCTTCTGTTGGAAAATTGAGAATAATTATCCTGAGGACGTTTTAATGATAAATATTCGGTGGGACTGTTCGTGTTCATGTCCTTACAATAAATGGGCATTTTTTTCCCTCCGACGACCATATTGTATTCTCCATCCGTTCTTGCATTCGTTTGTAATTGTATTTCTTTGCAATTTATTTTGTCACCTTTATGAGAAAAAAAAAAAAACAATTTTATTTAAATACTCTATGAAATATTATTATTATTTAGACAACTCACAAGGCCTTCTGTTGCAAGGTTTTGATTTTGGCAAAGGTTTGGGAATATCTTTTTTCTTGCATTCTATTCCTTTGACGATTTCACCATTTCTATTCCGGCAAGTGTATTCCATTCTTTGTATTCCTTTTCTTCCGCACGGTTCCGTACACTGTATTGAAATATTATTATTATTAATTTGTTTTAAATAACCGTTCGTTCGTTAAAAAAAAAGTCATAGAGAATGTAAACCATACCTGTAACCATCTTTCCGGTTGCCAATATAAATCCGCATCGCAATCCCTTATCTTGCACTCTCTTTCCAATTGTGGTTTTTCTATAGAACTGCAAAATTTACTATTTATCGGAACGGGATCCAACCAATCGTAACTGTTTACTTGATGACACGTGACCGTTCGATTTTGTACACCTTTTCCGCACGGTTTCGAACACTTAAATATACATACACATATATATGTACGGTTAATTAGGCAAACATAAGAAGTAATAAAAAGAAACAGAAAATTGTCATTTACTTTGCTCCAATCTCCTTTTATCCACGTTCGCGGACATAATTTTTTCAAACATTTTTTCCTTTCCCTCGGTTTTTCACGTTTCACGCAAAATTCATCGTTTACTCTCCTGTCGTTGTTGTAATGTTGACTATTGACGCCACCGCTCCCGCCCCCGCCGCCATTGGGTTCTATTGAATTATTATCCGTGAGTATGAGAACGCATTTGACGAGTCTCGTTCTCTCACCTCTTCCGCATGTTTTCGAACACTGCAAAAAAAATTATATGAGAAAAAAGAGGTCACGCACGCCGCGTCAAACGTTAGGGATGATGATAATAATAATAATAATAATCTCACCGTCGACCATGGTTCGGTTTTCCATCCGTATTTCGGACATGGCGATTCGTTACAACTTTGTTGATTTCGCGGTTTCGTCACGTAATGACAAGCATCGGGTGATAATTTTTGACCGCGACCATTGTAACAGGAAACTATACGTTCTTGTATTCCTCCGCCGCATGTTTTACTGCACTGAAAGAACAAGAAAAGGGAACAAAATGAAAAACCGTACGAATGACGTCGTACACGCAATGACGTCATAATCATTCAAACGTTTTTTTTTTCAAACACTTACGGGTTTCCATTCGGTCACACGCCATTGAACTCTTAACCTCTTGTGCCTCGTACCGTGTGTGAAATTATTAAAATCCCTTCCGACGTTGTTATTATTATTATTATTATTAATAATATTACTCTGGGGATATTTTACAGGACACGGACGTTCGTCGCATTTGACTATTTTTTCACCGTCCGATGGTTTTTGCCTATCTCTACAGTATACATCGTTGACAACTTTTCCTTCGCTCGTCCTGCAGAAGACAGTTCTCTTTTTGTAACCGACACCGCACGTTGCCGAACACTGTAAATAAATAATTTCAAAAAAAAAAAAAAAAAAAAAAACATTTTAAAATACGTTCGTAATTGTTTTATGTATAATAAGACGTGCAATTGATTGACGATTGTTTCTCTCTCTCTCTCTCTCTCTCTCAGTTTCTCTTTAAGTAAATGCAAAAATAAGCACTGGAAGGAAAAATGATGATGATGATAATGATGATGATGATGATGGAAAGTTTTTCACTAAAGACAGACAAGATTTATATATTTTTTCTCTCACCAAGACACCATCAACGATTTGAAAACTTTCTCTCTCTCTCTCTCTCTCTCTCTCTCTCTCTCATCGCATGCACGTACGAGTTTTGCAAAATGCCACACGCAGACACACACGCACGCACACGCACTTATCATTTAACACGTGTACGCATATTCGTTTTTCTTTTTTTAACGTTTTTATTGTTTATAAGTATAAAAATTAATTTATTAACGTTAAATATATATATAATAATAATAATAATAATAATAATAATCGTTTTTTTACAATTACGTCTATACCTGAACCTTTTTTTCCGGGGGGAGGGGCGTGGGGAGGGGGAAAGACCACATATATATAATTTACGCGGGAAATTCAAAGAATTTCAAAAAAAAAAAAAAAACGAATATTGAAAAAAAAAAAATTTTGATGGCCATAGCAAGTAATGTTGTTAATGCTTAGGTAAGCTCACCCGAAAAAAAAAATTATTATTATTATTATTATTATAAATTTTATGCAGGCGTAGGCAGGCAGGCAGGCAGGCAGGCAGGCAGGTAGGCAGGCATATAATTATGCTTAAAATTGTGGATTTTTTTAAAAACCCAAATGATTATTATTACGTTTGAATGCAAGCAAATTATTATTATTATTATTATTATTTAGTTTGATGATTTCATGCTCGATGATATAGAGAACCATTTTTTTTTTTTTTTTCAAATGTTGTAATATTTTTTATCAAACTTACTGGACTCCAATCAGAAAATGACCACATCGGGCAAAGCATGACACATTTCTTACGGTAAATTGGCATTCTCCCGGCATAGCAATAGCTCTTATCAATAACTTTGTTGTCAAGTTGACACCAGTGACTTCGGGTTTGTATCCCGATTCCGCAAGTCACTGAACACTGAAATTTTTTTTTTATTATTTACACCGTTTATTTATTATATTTTTGTGCATTTGTTTGTTTGTTTGTTTGTTTGTGCTTTGATGATTTGTTTGCTTTAAAATGAGGTTAAACAATAACAACAACAATAACAACAACAACAAAATGTTTTGCTTTGGTGTTTTTTGCTTTTTGATTTTTGGCATAAAGAAAACGTGCATTAAAAAACTTTTAACATTTATATGTAGAATGAGGTGGTGACGTATTATAAAAAAGAAAAACAAACAAAAAAACTTACCGCTGACCATTCGCTATATGTCCAATTTGGACAATTTTGTAATTCGCAACGTTCTTGTATTATTTTATCATCTTGATTGCATTTCTCATCTCCGACGGGACGATTTAATTCATCTGCACAATAAGCATCCCTCGTACGCACACCCGGACCGCAAGTTTTCGAACACTGAAAGTATCGAGCGAGACAAATATATAATAAAAAGTTCAGTTATTACAATTTTCAACCATTTATCTTAATTACCGAATTCCATTCGCCGTATTTCCAATTAAAAACATTACACGGACCCTCGCATCTTTCGACGTCCGGAGGAGGATTGGGTAGATGCATGCAAGAGCTATTACGTATGGGAAAAGGTTCGCGGTACCCGGTAATTTCTTGAACGCATTCTTTCGTCACTCTCCGCACTCCCGGACCGCAATTGCTAGAACATTCGGTTCTTCCAGTGATTCTCCATCTTTAAAACAAAAAACAACGTTCATTATGCGTCCTTAAATAAATAATAATAATAATAATAATAATAAAACGGTGGTTTTACGCACTTGAGCACGCAATTCGTATTACATTCTTCTACAATCGCGGGTGGTTTTCTTATGGCCGAACAATAAACGTCACCGACTATGTCGTTTGTATCGACGGTAACGCAAACCATGATTCGTCTTCTCTCACCGTTGCACACTTGATCGCATGAATCCCATTCGTCATCTAAAAATCTCCACATGTGTCTTTGTTCGTTGCTTTTGGGCACAGTGTATTGATAAGTTATATCTGGAGGTGTTAAACTTCCAGCAGAAAGAACCTTAAAATAAATAAATAAATTATCGCTAATTATTACGTCCTTGAAATGAAAATCTTCAAATAAATGTCTTATTATTATCATCATTATTATTTTCACCTCGACTAAAAGATCTCTTTTCAACGGTCTTGATGCATTTATTCTTTCGACCGGAGTCAAACATCCAGAATATTCTAAAGTAACACCATCGTAAAAAATTAATTTTTGAAATGTTGTGAGAACGTTTTCATTGTTCAATAGTCGACCTCCGGTGACTCCATCTTTTAAAACTGAAAGAAAATTTTTTTTTTTTTTTTTTTTCCGCCATTATGAATAATAATAAACTTTATTCATGGTTGTATTAAAGAGTGATGTAAACGTTTTTTTTTTTTTTTTTTTTTTTTTTTTCTTTACCCAAGTAATTGTCGTCTCGTGCTCCTCGAATTCCGTGTTGTCTTATATCCAAGTTAGATGAACCCGCTGGAATTCTCACGACCGTTCTATAACCTTGTTCTTCGGCGGAAACGTTAAAAAAACCTTGTATGAGACGACAGGTATCGTTGTTTCCACCGCATTTTCCACATTGATCTAAATTTTTTTTTTAAAATAAAAATCAATTTTTTCTTTTATCGGTTCAGGGAATGGATTAATGTTTAACTTACCCAATCGTACGTCACTGGATAATATATGATCGCATCCGGCGGATTTACATTGACCGTTAACGCAAATATCAAATGATTCTGGAGCGCAGGGTGTGCCATCAATAACTTTTTCTTTCAACGGATAATATAAATTTGATTGAAAAACGCGACAGTAAAGTATGCATCGATCATCTCCCGTCACTAAAAATTCAAATTCAAATTGTTACATATCATGGAAAATAAGACATTATAAATTTTTAACGGAAAAAAAAAAAAAAAAAAAGAAAACTTACGCCCGTACTTGGGGATCCATCTCACGGTTGAAGGCACACCGTGAATGTTATGACTATTGTAATCAAAAGCCGAACATTGTGCTTCTCGAAAACCTTTCGATCCCTCGGGACAATCTCTCGTTCCGCAAGATTTATATCTAACTCTTTTACCAGTGCAATATTTTCCACCATTTTGCGGCCTCGGATTATTGCAATCACGATAAGATTTTTTGACTCCACCTCCGCACGTACGTGAACACGACCCAAAACTAATATTATTATTATTATTATCTTTTCAGTTACTTTAACGGATTCGTTCAAATTTTTTTTTTTCTGTTTTAGTTACTAACCCTTGCCAAGGTCCCCATCCTCCGTCGATTTTTTCCAATGCTTTTCTATCCTTTTGAACGCAGTAACCTTTTTGACACCACGCGCCTTCTCCGCACGGTGTCCCGTCACCCCAAGGCATGTGCAACGTTTGACATCCTTCCGAATCGACTTTGTGACACCAAAGTGCGCTGCATACTGGCTGTAACAACCCTATCTCTGAGTTTCTACATTGTTCTTTCCGTAAAAAGGTTATTTCGACCGCGTTAATTAAAACAATAAATTAAAACCTTTTTTTTTTTAAACGAAACGTTAAACGATAGAGATAACAATATTTCATATCCCGATGGGAAAACTCCGCTTGAAACAAAAGTTTTCGATGTTGATAATAATAATAATAATAATAATAATAATAAAACTCGATTGTAACTCACCATGTAAGAACATATACGTGACCCTTCTCCGTAAAGTAATTCACACTGACGATTACCTTCGATTGTTTCGCCAGGTAACACGTCAGAAAATCCATTTTCCGTAATGTAATCCTTAATAGGAGGATCCCTAAGGCAATGACTGTGTCTGGAACTGCGAACGCGCGTGCACGCATATATATATATATATATTTATACGTATAATTAAATAATGTCGTATATTCCTTAAACGCTAGACACAAAAGAATAAATAATAATAATAATAATGATCGGTTTTTATTACTTACTCCAGGAACTCTGTTAAAAAATGACGACTGCATTCAGACCATGACCACGGATCAGTGCCTTCTTTCAATGACGTTGACATTACGTGACTAACTGAATCTCCACTCGTATGAGGTCTGCATTTCATTTCCGCATCATCGTGAGGCATGTTTAAACTGTGGAATCATCATCATCATCATCATCAAAATGATATTATTCAATTTTTAATAAATAATCGAAAGAGAGTTATAATAAATCTTACACGTGTCCCAATTCGTGTGCGATGGTGAAGGCAGCACTAAGGCCATTATCTTGTACCAAAGAACAACTGCTTTTTCTATCACACATCGTACCTAGTTCGGCAAGTCCGAGAGTTTCGCACTTTTGAGCTGAGGCATTTCTACATATATTTTCCCTAAAGGAAAATAAAGTTAGGATTACAACACGCGCATGCGCACACACACACATTACAAATACCTCAAGTAAATTAATTACCTTGTCAAAAGGAGAGCAGTATCGTGATCTTCCGATTTGAAACTCGCCTGATACCTACAAAATTCTCTTAGCATTTCAGCCGCGCTTACGCCATCGTGAGGTGGATATCTATGAAGTGCAAAATTTTTATGATGAAGAATTTCCAATTTGACCAATGCTATAGTGATTGGATTTCCAATTGAAGCATCTTTAAAAATACCTGAAACCTAATTTATAAATTTTATTTAATTAAACGGAGTCGCAAAATTTCATCACATATCAGACCAAAACGAAAACGAAAACAAAAACGTGAGACACGTTAAGTAATATAATCCAGTCAAAAACGGTCAAATAAATAAAATGGCGCGTCTGGAGTAAGTACACTTACAATGTACATGAGTGCCAAAATATAATTTTCAACGTCGCCACCGTGATAATTTGCCATCGAACTATCTGCTACCACTAACATTTCGACAAAATATTCTTCCGACACGCTTCTTCTTGATCTTTTCTTCGAATACAACCTTTCGTTTGAACGATTATGATCGAATGAATCCTCACGCGTTCCGCTGTGTATTTGATGTAAATAATCCGAGTCGTAATCGAACAACATGTCCGGATGATCGGGTGCCATAGAACGATGATTTTCTCCAGAAAATGATGATTTCTTATGTTGTTTCGATGGATCGTGATCATCTTTAACAGACACAAACAAAAAACAATCAAATCAGTAATAATAATAATAATAAAAGTATAACGGTCACGTGGAACGTGTTTGTGTGTGTGTGTGTGTGTTGTCCGTGAAAACTATTAAAAAATCTTTCGCGGTTACTGACTTGTTGTTTGTTATAATGAAGGGTGACGACTTGATTGGTTACCTTGAAAATATTAAAGTGGGAAGTGTAATTGTTTGTTGGGTTGATTCAATCTTTCAAACAGTATGTGGGAGTGAGTATCGGGGGGGGGGGGCAACCGGGGGGGCAACGGGGGGAAAGCTCTACTTCTTCTGGATACGTTGACTCGAACGGAGTAAAGCAGTTTTTTTCTTTTTTAATGATATTATCAACACCCACGAACTTCGTCGCAATTAATTCCGACATTTTTACACTACTAGACATCACATTACTACTACCATCGCGCATACTAATTATTATTATTATTATTAATATTAATTTAATAATGGATGCCCGCGAAGAACGGGGAGGAGAGGGGAGGGGGAGAGGAAGAGGAGGGGGAGAGGAAGAGGAGGGGGAGAGGAAGAGGAGGGGAGAAACGCCAAAGTGGTTGGATTTTATTTTTTTTGCACAAATTATATTTATGTGTCACGTCACTCAAATAATAATAATATTTGATTTGCATATAAAGAAAAAAAAAAAAAATTTCTTCTTCTTCTTATGCGAATGAATAATTTTGCGGCGCGTAAATTTTATTATCATTATTATTATTATTATTATTATTATTATTATTATTATTATTATTATTATTATTATTATTATTAATATTAATATTTTAACGTTTAATGACCCGACTTTTACATTGAAAAGTTATAATTACATGGGTTTGTGTTAATGACATGTGTTTTAACCGAATGAATTAAGAATTTTGAAAAGTGACACACGCACGCACGCACGCACGCACACACACACACAAGATCCATTGTAAAAATCCCACGCGATTATTAAGCAAAAAAAAAAAAAAAAAAAAAAACTTTTTTTTTTTTAATGGACTTAAGAGCCACAAATATTAATAATAATAATAATAATAATAATGTTTTTTCTCTCTCTCTCTAACCGTTGTAACAAAGCCAATGTATATATATATATATATATACATATATATATATATATATATATATATGAGAAAACAAATTATAAATTATTAAAAACAAAATCTAATGTTTTTTTTGTTTAAACAAAATATAATTCGAGTGAAAACAATTTAAATAATAATAATAATAATTATAAATAGATTTTAAATTGAAAAAAAAAACTTAACTTTTCCTTCTAGAAACTTCTTACATGGCGGTTACGAAATGGATTTTCATTTTTCTTTTTTTTTCTTTTAAAATAATTATAAAACGAATCAAATTCGCGAAAATATTCATCACAAAACTCTATTTAATAAAATTAAACCAAAAAAAAAAGTGCACGACAAACGTATTAATAAACAAACGACGAAAAATAATGAAATAACAATTATAAATTACTTCCTAAACGTTTCCGCCATTTTGAATTAACGTCAAAAAAAAAAAAAGTAAAATGAGATAAAATTTCAGGGCCCGACGAATATATGTTAATTATTATTATTATTATTATTATTTTATAACGAGGAAATTTTTTTTTTTTTTTATCACCGCCTTTTTTGAAAACAATAAAAAAAAAAAAAAAAAAATTACACGTAAAACTCATTTTTTTTTTTTTTTGTAATCTGGCAACGTTCCAACTCAACTTTTTTTTTTATTTGACCCTATATCAAATTTAAAAAATATACGTGCGACACGTCATTATAATTTACCAAAAAATTTTTTTTACCGAAAAACACCGAACGAAAAAAAAAATGTCAAGTTTAAGCAAAAAAAAAAATTTTATCCGAATTCTTTATTTTACCATTAATTTTATTATCATTATCATTATTATTATTATTACTATTATTATTATTATCGTTATTAAAACTTATCGCGATGAAAATAATAATAATAATAATAATGATAATAATAATCGGACAGTATGTGTAAAAAAAAAAAATTTTTTTTTTTTTTTTTTTAATGACATTTTTAATGCGGTTACCTCCCCCCCCACCATTGTAATAAATCAAATTGAAAATAACAATTGAATGCAAGTTAACAACAAGTTGGTAGTTTTGTTTCTTTTTTTTCTTTTTTTTTTTTTTTTTAATGATCCCGTTAAATGTTAGCGGTCTCTCGCACACACACGAAAAAACAAGAATGAATGATTGAATGATTGACTGAGTGAATGACTGATTGATTGATTGATTGACCGAATGCCATCTTTTTATATATATATTTTTTTTTTTTTTTAAAATTTTTAATGTACGAATTTCGATGAGTGAAAAAATAGTTAGAAATTCGGCCGATAGATGGATGAACGATATCAAATTTTTTTGCCGACCCGTCGTTTTACAAAAATTACACAAAACTGACACGTTTAAAAAATAATAATAATAATAATAATAATAATAATAATGATGATGATGATGATGATGATGATGATAATGATAATAATAATAATAATAATGAAAATAATAATAATAATAATATTAATTGCATAAGTTAAGACGCGGGCGTCAACTAAGATGATGATGATGATGATGATGAAACGAAAAACTTACACTCGCACACACACGCTGGGAAAAAACAGGAAAATTAAAATAATAATAATAATAATAATAATATTAATGATAATCTTAACGTCAGTGGTCTAAACGATTCGATTTCGATTATTTTCATTTTCACGATGTATCGAAAAACCGGAAATGGCTAATGTTTATTTTAAAATTGGCAAATTAATTTTTTTTTCGCTTTGTTTTTGAGGAATATTATTAAAAAGAGAGAGAGAGAGAGAGAGAGAGAGAGAGAGAGACTGAAAGTGAGAAAGAGAGAGAGAGAAAAGAATTCAATTTAATTATAAAAATATACATGAATGAAATAATAGAAAAATAAATAAGTTATTATTATTTTTGAGAGAAATGAATTTTTTTTTTTTTTAAAAAAAAACTTTTTTTCAATAATTTTTTTAAAAACATTTACTAAAATTACATAATAACCTTTCAGAATAAGAAAAAAAACAAAAACAACAACAAGAACAAGAACCGTGACGAATATTATTATTATTATTCGTTTAGAAAAAAAAAAAATCATCATCATCATCATCATCATTCGTGACTTAAATAAAAACGAAGAAGCATTTTAAAAAAAAAAAATGTTTTTTTTTTGTGTTTCGTTGTTGAGAGTTTTGTAATAAGAGCTTAAGGAACTTAAAACTAAAGCTTATTTTATAAATAAGGAAGTTAAATCGATTCGGGTTAATAGTTCTATTTTTGTTTCATTATTATTATTATTATTAAAGCTTTTTTCGTTCGTTTGTCATCGATATATGAATTACATGGGAATGTCGTCGTCGCGGTGGTGGTGGTGGAGGTGGTAGTAGTAGTAGAGATGGTGGTGGTGGTGGTGATGGTAGTAGTAGTAGAGATGGTGGTGGTGGAGGTGGTAGTAGTAGTAGAGATGATGGTGGTGGTGATGATGGTAGTAGTAGTAGAGGTGTTGTTGATGGTGGTGGTAGTAATAGAGGTGATGATTGTGGTAGTAGTAGTAGAGATGATGGTGGTGGTGGTGGTAGTAGTAGAGGCGGTGGTGGTAGCAGTAGAGGTAGTAATGGTGGTAGTAGTAGGGGTTGTGGTGGTGGTGGTAGTTATGGAAAGCATAAGACCAGCTTTTCTTTTTTTTTTTTTTTTTCTAACATTCATCAACGGCAAAAATAAAACTTTGTTAACCCAAAATTTTAGCAAAAAAAAAATTTGCGGTTATACAGACGATTCGATGAAGGATTTTATGCGGTTAAAGGTAAATAATTAGGATTTTTGCTCACGTTAATACACTCGTTTAGTACCGAATCGTGTATTTGCGGTCGTTAAAAAAAATTACCACCGTCGTTATTATCATTTTCTTTTTAAATGTCATCGAAACGTATTTTAATATAAAAATCATTTGACGAAAATATCATAGAGTAAATAAAAACGTTTATTCGTATTTATATTCGCGAGTGCGAAAAAAATTTCAATTTTTAATGTTTCGACAAAAACTTTTGTCGTCGTTTGACGACTTGTTTCCGGAAATGTCGAAGAAATTATTACATTTCCTCGTTCATTTCACTCGTCGTTAAAAAAAAAAAAAATCGATAACGAAAAAATTTATCGATCGATCGATTCTCGAAAATAATAATAATAATAATAATTTGTAATTTTTTGTCGCAATTATGCAAAAATATTTAAAAAAAAAAAAAAATGGCATTACATTTAATAATTCTCTTTCTCTCTCTCTGCCTGTCCCTCTCTTTTTCTCTCTCTCTCTCTCTCTCTCGCAATACAATAATAAAAAAAAAAAAAAACGTGTAATCAACTTTGACATTTCCCGGCTGCTTCCACTTTTTTTTTTTTTTTCAAATGAATTTCGACACGTGTTTTGAAATTTTTTTAACCTCATTAATCCGTTCAACTTCCCACCGGTGGGTTCCTCCTTTCTTTCTTTATTTTTCCGCCAGGTGTTTCCCTCGATTGTTTTAAAAAAAAAAAAACATCCGTAACATTTTATTATTATCATTATTATTATTTTTATTATTATTATTAGTTAAAAAAATAAATAAATAAATCTTAATTTAATGAAAATTCTAACTGAATAAAGTTTCTCTCACGCACACAAACATGTCGTGGAACTAATTTTCTCTACTATCAAACGTGAATGGGGGGGGGGGGCTTTAATACTTTACACGTGTAAATAGTAAATTTAAGTTCGTTCTCCGTCCCTGAACTTGAAGACCTTTTTTTCAGGTCTTACATAAACTTTTGAGAATAATAATAATAATAATAATACCGGGAAAAATTATCATCATCATTATCATTATTATTTATTTTCGTTTCGTTTCGCCCTTTACCTCTCTATCTCTCTCTTTGTCTCTCTCTCTCTCTCTCTCACACACACAAACTCATTCCGCCATTGTTATTAAATTCAAAACGATTTAATTTAAATAATTAACAAAAAAAAAAAAAAATTTCAATTGTTTTGTTTACCAACGAACGAACGACGCGGGGGAAAAAAAAATGGTTTGTTTGTTTGTTTGTTTGTTTGTTTGTTTTGAATGCTTTTATGCACGACTAATGAAAGTGTCATCGTTGCTTTTTTTTAAAATAATTTTATTGCCTTCGTGAATTTTATGACTGCTCTAATTATATATTAAAATACATGTAATTAAAAAAAAAATTTAATGAGTAGAACGAACGAACGAGTTTATTATCATCATCATCATCATCATCATCATCATCATTATTATTATTATTATTATTATTATTATTTAAAATTAAAAAACATATAATAATAATAATAGTAATAGATTCGAGAAAGGAGGAAAATGTTTTATTTTGTGACGTAATCACTGACGTCAACAGAAGGTGGTGGAAGACGACGACAGTCATAGAGGAGGAGGATGAAGTGGGAGGAGCGAGAGAGAGAGAGAGAGGGAGGGATGGTTAAGGGAAATTTGTCGCAAAAATGACTTTTCGTACCCGACCGACGGTTACGTATAAACGAAAACGTAACGTCTAAAATAATAAACGAATTTATAAACGGCAGCCATTTTTTTTTCTTTTTTTCCTCCTCTTTCTTCGCCATTTAAATTTTTATTTAAAAAAAAAAGAAACGCGTTCGTTTTTTTTTTTGTTCTCGCTCGTAATTAATAATTAATATTGCAACAAAATAAAAAAGCGGATTTAAAAATAAATTTGCAATCCGTGCAAAAAAAAAATAAAAAATAAAAAATGTCCAAGTTTTTAATGTAAATTTTTTTTTTTTAAACAAAATCTCGCTCGCGGTTATATATATATATAAATATTAATATTTCAATTACGCCATTTTTTTTTTTTTTTTTTTTAATAACTTTTCAATAATGTTTTAATAAATGTGTCGCCGCCGGTATAAAAAAAAATAATTTTTTTGCACTTTATCGTTAATTATTGTCGCATTGTTGTAAATTTGCGATAAGATAAACAACAATCGTCGGAGTCGGGGAAACGAAGAGAGAGAGAGAGAGAGAAAAGAGTCGAGAAGGAGGAATGGCGGGGAGTGGGGAGTGTAGGGAAGGGGAGGGGAAACTTTGCAAAAGAAGAAAGCAGAAGACGAAAATAAATTGCAATTTTTTTTTTTTTTTTTTTTTTTTTGTAAATGAACGCGTGCCAATTTTCACAAGCAGGTGTAACGGTCACGTAACCGGTAATTACCACTTTAAATTATTTCACCGGTAACGTGTTTGTTGTTCCCCCCTCCCCTACTCCCCCTTTCCCCCTTACGTTTACTTTTTTCTTTTTCCTTTGGAATAATGATAAACGTGGAATTTTTTCTTTTATTATTTTAACGAGTGACGGTGATGGCGGTGGCGGTTATCGTGTCACGAACCACATTTTTTTTTTTTTTACCATTTATGGAAAATATACTCAAAGGCATACACCCCCGATATACAATAATTAAAAAAAACAGAGAGAGAGAGAGGGGGGAGGGAGGGGGAGGGGGAGGGGGTTTAAAAAAATTGTTTTAAAATGATCTCACACACTCCTCTCACATCTCAAACTAATAAATATTTTTTTTTTTAATTGCATCCGTCACGAATAAATGCATATTAATAGTTTTTATGTCCGAAAGAAGGAAGGAAAAAAAAATTTTTTTTTAATTACTTAATTCCATAGAGTAATAATAGTAAACGAAAACAACCAATCGTGGCAGGAAAATAAGCAGACGGATAAAATTTTTTTTTTTTTTTTATTAGCATGATCCGCTCTTTACTATTTTAGTTTTAAAAAAAAAAAAAAAAAAATGGATAATTATAGTTAAATTATCATCTATTCAAAATTTAATGGATAGTTTTCTTTTTTTTCTTGTACGCCATTTTCCTTTTTTTTTTTTTTTTTTGAATTATTAAAAAAATTATTTAAATTGTTTATTATTACCGGGTTGTTGTTGTTGTTGTTGTTACCGTGTTTATCTCTTTCTTTCTCTCTCTCTCTCTCTCTTTCTCTCTCTAACATTGGCGTTCGTGTTAAGTTTAATAACTTTAAATTATTAAAAAATTCAATTTTTAATTTTTGGTAACGTTTATAAATCGTGAAATGAAACAAGGTAATAATAATAATAATAATTTTTCGGGGAGCGTGCACACAATTTACAATAAAATAAAATTTTAAAAAGTTCGATTTGTACAAACGACAACAACAACAACAACAACAACAACGACGACGACGATGACGAGGTAAAGAGCAATTGTATGCAAATATAAGAAAATAATAATAATAATAATAATAATTTTTAAACAACAACAAATTAATGTCCACAGTATTTGATTCGAATCAAAAAAAAAAAAAAAAAAAATTTTCCCTTTTATAATTTTCTCATTTATTTTATTTTTTTATGGGATTTCAAGGATTTTGAAATTATGTTCATATACATATACATATTTTTTTTTACGATTATCGGCTTTTATTTTACTTTTTATGATTCCAAAGTGTTTTAGTTAAATCTCTCTCTCTCTCTCTCTCTCTTTCTCTCTCTCTTCCCCTTACTCTCTTTCTCTTCCTCTTCCTCTCTCTTTCTCTGACACTCACTCTCTCACTCTCTTCCTCTCTCTTCTATTCTCTTTCTCTGACACTCTCTCTCTTCCCTCCTTTTTATATCTTACCCTCTTCTCTTCCGCTTCCCCTTTCTCTCTCTCTCTCTTTCTCTTCCCCCTTTTTCTCTCTCTTTATGTTCTCTTCCATTCTCTTTTTCTGACTCTCTCCCATCCATTCTCTTCCCGTTTCTCTCTCTCTCTGTCTCCCTTTTTCTCTTTCTTTCTTTCCATTTATCTTCCTCTTTCTTTTCCTTTTCCTCTATTTCTCTCTCTTTTCGTCTTCAATTGTCTCTCTCTTTATTCTTTTTTTCTTCCATTCTCTCTCTCTCTCTCCCTCTCTTACTCTCTTCTTAGTCTTTTTCTCTTCCTCTTCCTCTTACTCTCTCTCTCTCTCTCTATCTTCCCTTCTCTTTTTCTTCCTCTTCCTCTTACTCTCTCTTCCATTCTCTTTCTCTGATTCTCTCTCTCTTCCATTCTCTTCCTGTCTTCCTCTTTCTTTTTTTTCCTTATGTCTTCCTCTTCTTCATCCTTTACCTCTGTGCCTCTCTTTTCGTCTGCAATTCTCTCTCTCTCTTTTTTCTCTTTCTCTTCCATTCTCTCTCCCTCTCTCTCTGAATTACCTTTCTCTTTCATTCTCTTGTCTGAATCTCTCTGTCTCTCTCTCTCTCTTCCTCTCAATGTCTTTTTCTTTGTTTATCATTGTGGCACATGTAAACGTAATAAGAAAAAAAAAAAAAAAAGAAAAAAACTGATGCCGGGTATTACGTCAATTCAAACACACGCGAACGTAACATTAAAATTGAAAATATTAATTACAACCAATTAATTATAATAATTTAAAGTGTTAAAGGAATTTTTTTTCTTCTTTTTTTTTCTTTTTTTTTATTTACAGGAGTGCCAACTTGATGGGAAATCAAAAAAACCGTCAGACGTTTTATTGTTTATTAAAAACTTTTGCCATGAAACATTTGTCTCGTGAATTTATTCTTTTTTCTTTTAAAAATACTTTTACCGACATTTTTAAATTTTACCAATTTTACCAACTTATCGATACGTTAAAATTATATTTTACAAAACAACTTTCGGAAACAAAAAAATAAATAAAAAACGTTAAACCTGGAAAAAAGAATTATTATTATTATTATTACTAAATTTCTCAATTGCTCCTCCAACAATTGCTTAATTTTTTAATTTATTCATTCATTCATTCATTCATTCATTCATTCATTCATTCATTGTATAATAACCACGCGTACTATGTGCCCTTAAAAGCCTTCACCTACACACACACACACAAACACCATTCAAATGTTTTTCCAGACGACGTCCATTTTTTTTTTTTTTTTTTTTTTTTGGACTTTATTATAATTCAATAAAAAAATGTCCATCGTTTAACTTGTCTTACGAGATCTCGTTCGTAAAAATGACGTAAAAGGAAGGAAGACAAAAAATTTGTGTCAATTATTTGAGGGTCTCAGTCATGGAAGTTTCTCTCTCTCTCTCTCTCTTTCCCCCCTTCTCTCTCTCTTCCCCCCTCCCTCTCTCTCTCTCCTTTTCATTATACCCGATTGATTGCCTACGCGTGGGAAAAAAAAAATGTGTCAAAAGAAAATAAATAATTATTGAAGGTTAAAGGTCATTACGTACGTGTATAAAAATAATAATAATAATAAAAAAGGAGGAGGAGAAAAAAGCGCGCGAATAAAAAAGGAAAGTGTAAATTTAAAATTCGAAACCGGTAAAAAAAAAAAAAAAAAAAACGATTTTTTTTTTCCAATTTGACTTCCCGTTTTCCAAATTTGTATAAATTCGAGTTTTTTTTTTTTTTTTTTTTTTTATATTTATTGATTTTATATTAATAGTATTGTTACGAGTTTTTTATCATTATTATCATCATCATCATTATTATTATTATTATTACGAGTCGTTATATATAAAAAAAGAGGGCGTTATTCGGACGTATCCTTTTAAGGTAAAAAAGGTGAGTGAGACATTTAAACGCCGGAAAAATTAATAATATAAATTAACCGTTAAATTTTTTATTTTTATTTTGTCACTCTATTGACACGATAAAATCGATTTATTATATCGAAATTTTTTTTTTTCAAATTAATATTTTTCTGTCACGGACGGAATTCACGAATCGAAAAAAATTATTATTATTATTATTGTTGTTGAAAAACCTGAAACCGAAACCTTAAAAATATTTTTGTGACTTTGACGTCACAAAAAAATCGTTTTTTTTTTTTCGTGTCACACTAACGATTCACGCGCGTACAATATATATGTCGTGTCTTTGTACACGACAATAAAATTTTCGTGGAAGCAACCGTTTGTTGTTTTTGTTTTGAAAAATTTCGTTTTTTATTAATGACGTGTAATGAGAGTGGGTTAGTAAGAAAGGACGTTATGAAATTTTTCACATTTTCTTTTCCTTTCTCTCTCTCTCTCTCTCTCTCTCTCGGCAACGGTTAAATCGCGGGGGATTTAGTGTAAAAAAAAAAAAAAAACATAAAAAATAGAAAGAGAAAGAAAAAGAAAGAGAAAGAAAGAAAGAAAGAGAGAGAGAGAGAGAGAAAAAGAAGGTATCGGATTTCATATAAATACATTTTCTCAGCATTTAATTTTCAATTGTAGCATTCTTCCGTTTTAGGGTTGAAAAAACTCGAAGGTCGTCTGCTACAAAGTCAGCAATATAATCATCACCTTTTTCCTAACAATCTGAGTCAGAGGAAAGAAAGTTACAATGAGAACAAAAACAAAAAAAAAAAAAATCTCAATAATAATAATAATGATGATGATGATGATGATGATGATTTCTTTCCTTTTCTTTCCTTATCATCACTCCTACACTATCATAACCGTTCACCTTTTGTTTTGTTATGTTTCCCCCCCCCCCCCTCCTTTTTTCTTCATACTATTAAATTTCGTTATTATTATTTAAACAAATTTAAGTGCAAACTATTTAAAAATAATAATAATAATAATAATAATAATAATAATAATAATAAATCGAAGCAATTTTTTTTTTTTTAGGTAAATTGCTTAGATGTATTTCTTAGAAAGTAAAAAAAAAAAAAAAAAAGGTGTTGAATGGAAAAACTCATTCATAACTTTTTTTTTTTTGTAATAACCGATTTCGTTTGTGACGTAAACGAAGAGGGAGGGGGAAAGGGAGAAGAAGGGGAGGTAAAGGGAGAGAAAAAGAAAATGATCGGAAAAAAAAAAAATTTTACGCGCGTAAATAAAAAATGAGACAATGACTAGTGCCACGACGACGTAGAAAAAATTATTATCATTTTTAGGTACGTTTCAAGGTCACCCGACCCCTCGTACCTCACAGCGTGAAAAAATAATAATAATAATAATAATAATAATAATAATGACGTTATCAAAAAAGAAAATGTTTGCGTCGATGATGATGATGATGATGATGATGATGATGGCGGTTAAGACGATGATAATGATACTCATCATGTGTTAGATTTAAAAAAAAAAAATTTTTTCGTTTGTTTGTTCGTTTGTTCGTTCGTTCGTTTGTTTGTTTGTTTGTTGATTTTTAAATAATAAGTACGCTAAAAATATGATGAAATGTGATATCTATTATCAATTCGTCAAAATGCTGATCGATTTAAAAAAAAAAAAAAAAAAAAAATTTTTTTTCTGTTTTTTTCGCGCTTTATACTTTTGCTGACATTTTTCTTTTTTTTTTTTTTTTTAAATAAAACATTAATAATTATATATCGTTTTGTCCACGTGACGTTTTTTCTCTTTACTGTTTCCTCCTTTATCGTTACATAAAATTATTATTATTATTATTATTATTATTATTAGGGTTTATTTATATGTTTTTTGTTTTTCTCACTTACCAACTCCGCAATGATGAAAATCTTTTCCTAGTCCTTTAACACCCGACAATGCATAAATGATGTGTTCGATCGGTTTGCTGTGGTCTGAACTTTGTTCAGATGGTTCTATGAAATAATTACCGGTCGACGTTCGAATGTGACCCGTCTGGAAAAAGAAAAAAGAAAAAAAAAAAAAAATTAATTATTTTACATTTTAAAAAGAAATGAAAACGATCGAACTCTCTCACTCTCTCACACTCACGCACACACGACAACGAAGAAAGAATAAAATTTCAAAATGGTGTCATTTTGTCTTCTCCCACGACACGAAATTCATGTTTGATACTATAAATAAACAATACGAAATAATTTTTTTAGTGTCATTTTTTAAATGGGCGACGACTTTGTCCTTTTTGAAATTTTTCCTTTTATAATAAAACCTAAGAAGGGAGTAGTGGGGGAAAGGGGGGGGAGGGGAGGGGAACCGTGTGAAATCGAATTATTAAATCAGGTGATTTTATTTATCAGTAAATAAACGACAATGAAATTTGACTATAAACGAAATGATTACGGGAATAATATAATATTAGTCTTACCGTCTATAAATATAGAGATAGATATTTTCTAAGAACGTAACAAGATCGAGTAAAAAAAAAAAAAAAAAATGAAAAGAAAGAAAGAAAAAATTAAATTTATAATTTTTTTTTTTATTACTGAGAAAACTGAACTGTTCCAGACGTTCTGAACGTGTTCCCAGGAATTTAAAATGCTTATTCGTCTCGTTGCCAAATGTATTTAAAATGAACCGGAAAAAAAAACCGTTCAGAAAACGTTCATTTCTCTTCGATATTTATTACAAAACGTTCTTCCGTCATTTCCGGTATTCGTATGACGTCATCGCATCATTTTTCCTCCCCTTATTTTATCCATGTTTAACTTATGTATATACTAAATTAATTAGTCAAGGGGAAAAATAAATAAGGTACCTGATCGTCATTTCGTCTTCTGCTTCGAAAAAATAATAATAATAATAATTATGTCAGAATTGATACGAAGTGTGCGTTTTATTTTTTTTTTTTTAAATTTCAGACATCCGTCCGTCAATTCGACGTAATAAATTTAAAAAAAAAGGGGGGGAAGGCAATAAAGTTAAATAAAATGGTTTTAGGAAGCAAAAAAAAAAAAAAAAAAAAAAACAAAAATGTTTGTCAAAATTCATAGCATCGTGAAAAATTCTATTTAAAAAAATTGGCAGGCTGAAAACTTTTCGAAAATAAAAATTAAAAAAAAAAAAAAAAAAAAAAAAAAAAAGTTGGAAACCAGACAATTTCATTTTTTTTTTTTTTTTTTTAAACGTGGAAGCAAAATTTATTTAAAAGAAATAATAATAATAATAATAAATGTTTTTTTTTTTAATTTCTGTTGTTGTTGTTGTTGTTATTACAAAATACCACAAAGTTAACAAATTGAAATTGTTGTTGTTAAATAACAAAAAAAATTCAAAACAAAATTAAAAATTAACTGGAGAGAGAGAGAGAGAGAGGGGGGGGGAGGAAAGAACAAGAGGAAGAAAGAGAGAGAGAGAAAGCTTTTTTTAAAACTCAATGAAATAATAATAATAATAATAGTGGTCGTTAGACAAAACGAGTTCCTTCTACCCAATTAAAATCAATAAATAATTAATGCGAAAAAGTAATCAATCATTCAATCAATCAATCAATCAGTCAATCAATGAATCGATTATTCGATCGATTCGATAATCCTAGACGCAATTAATATTCAATTTTAAATTTTTAAAAATTTCGTTCTTAAAATAAAAAAATTAAATTATTGTTATTATTAATAAGTGAAAACGACGTTTTTGCCTTACGCCGCCATTTTTTTTTATTGATTGGCAACGTGTCGATTGATGATGGAAATTTAATTCGATTCGAATTCAACTATGTAACTTAATGGTTTTTTTTTTTTTTTCAAAATAATAATAATAATAATTTTTTCCCTTTTTAAAATGTGTCGCCCGGAAATCATTTAAAAAAGTTTTGACGATGAAAAAATCTGTCATTGACCCCCCCTCCCCCCCCTTTTTTCTTTTCTCCCCAATTTCGAAAACTTAACAAAAAAAAAAAAAAAAAAAAAAAAAAACCATAGAGTATCAAAACAATCAAACGAACAAACAGATAAATAATTTCCCATTCATGCGCGACATTTCGCTTATGTTTAACTTACTTGACAATCAAACATTTTTCCTTTTTTATTCCGGTTAAAAAATTTTACTAATTATTCTGATTCCACGATAAAAAAAATTACATATTCGAATTTTTTTTTTTCCCGAGACATTAAACGAAAATTTATTCGAGAAACGTTAATATTTATTATTTTTATTATTTACGGCCCGATTTTCTTTTTTTTGGTACGAACACAATCCAGAACTTAATTAAATCCCATTTAATACATTTTAAAAATTTTAGAGAAATCCATAAATTCATAAAATTATAAAAAAATGAAAAAAGTGACGACATAAATTTCATTCCTATTAAATATATTAAAATATATGCATTACGGACGGGGGGAGGGAGGGAGGGAGGGGAGGAGTTGGGGGGGAAGTGGGAGGGGAAACATTAATTATGATAATTTTTTTTTTAGCGGCGTAATAAGGTACGGTTTCGTTTAAAAAAAAAAAAAATTTAAGCACTTGCGTGTAAGTACTAATATGTATAATCGAAGAATGGATAGAGAGAGAGAGAGAGTGGGGGGCGAGAGGAGGAAGGGGGGGCAAATACGAATGGCGTAGGGGTCAATGTTATAAAGCTTACCGACAATTATAAAAACTTTTTTTTTTTTTTTTTTTAAAGACATAAATTTAATTTATTATTAGACTTACGCACTTTTACAAAAATTTTACACCTGAATAACGAGTTAAAAGCACGCATTCACACGCACACACACACGCACGCACACAAACGCGCACGCGCTAAATAATAATAATAATAATAATAAATATATTACGTAAAATATTCGGTTTTAAATCTTTTAAAAAAAAAAGAAGATGGTGATGATGATTATGATGATAAGTACTAATGATGATGTTGATCTTTAAAAAAAAAAACGTGGCGGAAGAATGAAAGGAGAAAAGAGGAGAGAGACGGGGGTGGGGCGGAGACGGAGGGCGGGGGGAGAAACGAAAATTTTTTTTTTTTGTTTTACTCGTGTAAAAAATGGCGTGGGATAATATTTTTTTTTTTTTTAGTAAGTGTTAAAAAATTCTTTCGAATTAACAAACACCAACAACAACAACAACAACAAATCGGAAAAACAAATAATTTATTTTAAATATGGCCGCGAATCCCACACTCGATATTTATCACCGACATTTTGTTTTTTTTTGTCGCCACGTGGATTTTTTATTATTATTATTATCATAATCGTGGTTTAAGACCCTTTTTAATTTATTCCATTTTTTTTTCTGTTAAGGCCAACGTAAGTAATAAAATCGATCGATTTTATCGATCCTAACGATTTCGATTCGATATTTTGTACGAAAGTGAACTCACGCGGATATTTTTATTTAAAAAATAATAATGATGATGATTCTATATACGTATAAAAATAATAATAAATTCTATTTATTTATTTATTAACTTTCTTTTCTATACCAAATCATTTCAATTTAATTAAGTTGATTATTTTTAATAATAATAACCTTGAATATCAATAAAAATTTGCGGTTAAATAAATAAAATCATCATCATCATCATCATCATCATTATCATCATCATCATCATTATCAGTATCATTATTATCATTTCTCTCGTTCGATTTTTTTTCAATATGCGATTCTTCCGTAATACGTTTCCCCTTTCATACTTTATCATTATTATTATTATTTCATATTACAAAAAAAGAAAACCGTTTATCATTATTATTAATAATATTAATAATAATAATAATATTTTAATGCCTGAATAAAATAACAAAAAAAAAAAAAAAAAACGTGACGTGACGTGGATTCGAAACAATAATAAAAAAGTGAAATGAAATAAAAATTCCGCTTTTTTTTAAAAGTTAAACACACACTACTGACACGTTAAATTTTTTTTTGATAAAAAAAAACGTGCATTTAAAAAATAGTAGTTAGTTACACGATTAAATAAATTTATTAATAATTTGTTTCTGCAAAACAAACAAACAAACAACTGGAATTTCGTAATATCGTAATTTCAACATTAATAATAATAATAATAATAATAATAATAATAATAAAATAAATACGAGCGTTATAAATAATAATAATAATAACAAGGCGATTCTTCTAAAGGTGTATGTGTGTGTGTGAGATTTCGTTTTCTATTTAAAATTACAAAAAAAAAAAAAAAAAATTTCAACGTGGTTTCAGTTGAAATTATTATTATTATAAGTAAATTGTAATAAAATTATCATCGCGACAGAAAAAAATTTTTTTCTTTCTTTCTTTCTTTTCACACGTTTAAAATTTAAGATGCAAATAAAAAAAAAGAAAAATTTTTTTCTTAGTTACGAGGATGAAGAGAGAGAGAGAGAGAGAGAGAGAGGAAAAGGAAGTCTGTGTGTGTGTGTTAAAATTTCATAGAGTTTAAATTCCTAATTAACGTGTAAGAAGAAAAAAAATAATAAAACACTTTACGTTACGTATATACGCGCGTGTGCGTGTACGTGTTTACTTTTTGTCGTCGTCGGGTACGAAATTTTTTTTCCAAATGCTTTTATTAATCGGCCAAATGAATGACCGCCAAAAAAAATCTAATCCCACGCTTTTTTACTTAACTTTTGTTTTAAAATAACGGTCTATATAAATATATTAAAAGGTTTTTAATTTAAAAAAAAAAAAAAAAAAAAAAAGGAAAACAAGTTTTGATCGTTAAAATTAATTAATTTTTTCTTTTTTATAAATTAATAATTTCGTAATTGTTACTGATAATAATAATAATAATAATAATAATAATAATAACAACAACAACAACAACAACATCAACAACCACAACAACAACAATAATAATAATAATAATAATAATAAAATCGAGTAGAAAAACAAACGCACGAACTAACGAAAAAAAAAAACGATTTTTTTTTCACTTTCACGTCGGACAAACGAAACAAACACGCACGCACGCGCACACACACACACGCACACACGGACAAACACAAAATAAAGAAAATCGCAACCAAAAAAGGGAAAAAAGAAAAGAAAGAAAGAAAGAAAGAAAGAAAGAAAAAAAGAAAATTTTTTTAAAACGATTTCTAAACCATTTTTTTTTTTAATGAGTAACAAACTATTTGTTTGTCGTTGTACAAACAATTTTTGGTGCCAAAATATATTTATAAAAAATCACGTGTCAACCATTTAGGGGAATTTAACAAAGCGGAATTAAAATTTCAAGGTTGGTTTTTATCAGTTCGTTTTTTTTTCTCTCTCTCCTTTTTCTTTTTATCATCTCCATTAATAAATAGGATATAAAAATTTAAAAAAAAAAAAATTCACCGACACGTTACGACACCGCCACCACCACCACCGCCACCATCGCCACGTTTCATTAATACCAACTTTAAAAAAAAAAAAAAAACAAAAAAACCGGAAACTTAAATTTTTATTTTTTCTTTATACGTTTATTTATTTATTTATTTATTGATGACGTAAGCGAAAAATCAATTAATCAATTTTATTATTATTATTATTATTATTATTATTATTATTATGATTTATTAATTCGTAAAATAAAATCAGGTTTTCCAATTATTTCGATGCCTTTTATTTTTTTCCACCATCTCCCGGTCCCCCGTAAAAATTCTCTGAGGGAGGAAAACACCCCCCTTCGTCCTCCCTTATACATACCATTAAAATTATCATCATCATCATCATTATTTAAAAAAAAAAAAATTAATAATAATAATAATAATACATTTAAATTCGTGATAAATGACCAGAGATTAAAGAAAAAAAAAAACAACGACATTTTAATCCAATGATTTGTTTAATCCTTTTTATTAATATTAATAATAATAATAATAATAATAATAATAATGATGATGATGATGATGATGATGATGATAGTAAAAGGAGAAACGTTAATTATATAAATAAAATATAAAAAAACCAACCAACTCGCACATTAAATTACAACACGTGAAACTAAAACTTTTTTCGTATAAATACATATTATTATTATTATTATATTTAAAATTACAACGTTTGTATAATAAGGCGTTAACGTTTTTTTATTATTATTATTATTGTTTTAACATATATAATAATAATATTAATATTTTTTTTTATACTCGCGTATATAATATATATACGACAAATAATAATAATAAACTTTTGTATAATTTATTGTTATAAAATATTATACGTTAAAAAAAAATTTTTTTTTAAATATGAGAATTAATTCATTTATACCCGAACAATTTTTTTTTTTTTTTTATTGTTTTACCTGGTCTAATCCCACGTCATTTGTAAATCACGTTTTTTTTTCTTTTGTTTAACGTCACGACGAGTTTTGTTTACGTTATAATTTTTCATTATTGAAAAAAAAAAAAAAAAAAAAAAACAAGAAAAAAAGAAAAGAGACATTTACGTAATAACGTAACGATAATAATAATAATTGTTATTATCATTATTATTATTATCATTATTATTATTATCATTATCATTCGTCTAAGTTATTGTTAGAAGGTATGAAGAGAGAGAAAACGTGAAACCTAAAGTCCGCAAAGATTTAAATTTTTAAGGTATCAAAAGGCATCGATAAATTTTTTTTTTTTTTAAATTCGTTAAAACGCGCGCGTAATAATTTTTCGCATAGAGAGAGAGAGAGAGAGAGAGAAAAACGCGGCGGACAAAAAAAAAAAATTTACAAGTGTTAATATGATGTGACCTTGTTAACACGGGTGACATCATTTGTGTGTTTATTCAGCTAAGAAAATGAATTTGGCTCGCGATATCTCTCTCTCTCTCTCTCTCTCTCTCTCACACACACTATACACGCCTGACTGACTGACTGGTTGTTTGTTTGTTTGTTTGTTTCCTTTAAGAAATATGTATATAAAATGTTTTATTATTATTATTATTATTATTACGTGTACGACGATGGAAATCTTAATGATTTGGTGAGACGAAAAGGCGACGGTTACTATTAATGTCATAATTATTATTATTATTTTTTTCTATAATAAGATACAAACGATTATTATTGTTTATCGATAAAAGCCATACACATTATTATTATTATTATCATTATCATTATTATTTTCGTACGGGTGGCTACCGTTACGACGAGAACGTGAACGTGTTAAATACGGGAAGTAATAAAAGGTAATAAAAGGTTTTTTATCACACAAAGTTCAATAATCTTTCATGCCTCCCATCGCCCCCCTGTCTCTCTCTCTCCCCACCTCCCCCTCCTCCCCATCTCTCTACCTCCCCTCTCTTTCTCGACCTTCTCTCCCTCCTCTCTCTCTCACTCATTAGTTTTAATGCTCTTTTAAACTATTGGATTACTATGAGTTGTAAAAAAAAATACCCATTGTTATTGTTACATAAATAATAATAATAATAATAATAATAATAATAATAATAATAATAATAATAATAATAATAATAATGGCGATTGTTTATAGTTTCGATAAATAATTCATGAGTGCATAAATAAATGTACCTTTTGATTTTGAATTGTTTATAAAAATAAAAAATAAAACTTTATAACAAAAAATAATAATAATAATAAAAATTAATAATAATGATGATGATGATGATAATAATGATAATAATTTTTATTGCTGTCGGACAATGAAACGAATAATTTTTATTATTATTATTTTTTTTTTTGCCCTGTCACATGAATGTAAATAAATAAATAAATAAGTGTGTGTGCGTGTGTTTGTTTGTTTATTATTATAAATCAAGTAAAGAATTTTACTACAATCGTAATATTAAACGAGTTTGTGCAATCGGTAGTGAAACAAACACAACAACAACAACAACGACAACAACCAACACGACTCATTTATATAAATAAGAAGGAGAAGAAAAAATATTAAAAATCGATTCGGAATTCTAGTTTTTTAATCTCTTTCGTTTTTACAAAGTCTAATAGAGAAAACGTGGAAGGATGACGACACGTCGTGGAATTAAATAAACTTTGCACTTTAAAACGTTTTAACTTTAAAACTCAACAAAACTTAACAAAAAAAAAAAAAGTTGTATCGATTTACACGAAAAGTCGTTATTTAAAAATAAAAAAAATATATATATATATACTCTATGATTTTCGATTTGATTCTTACTCTATGATTTTTCATTTGATTCTTACTCTATGATTTTTATATCATCGTTAAAAAGAATCGAATATAAATAAATAAATAAAAATTAAAACGGACGTGGCAATAAAAAAAAAATTTTTTTGAAGGACCTAAAGAGAAAAAAGAGAGAAAAAATTAATTTCTTTTTTTTCGTGGGGAGGGGAGGGAAGAAGGGAAGGAGGGGAAGGAGGGGGTGCAGTTAAAAAAGATGTTGGCTCCTCGTTGTGTTTGTTATTAAAAACAAATCGTTAATGGATGCGAAGATTGTGCATATGGAAAATTTCAACGTGACCTTGCTGAATCAGCATATGATCTCTTTAAAATCAGCAAATAATATATACAAATTAAATAAAAAAGAAAAGAAAAAAAAAACATGGCGCGTTTGCTTGCTTTTAATACTCATCAAACGATATAAAAAAAAAACAAACGTAGGACGATTTCGTGGCAACAAAAACAACAAACGAATTAAATTTCTTTTCTTTTTTTTTTTTTTTTGTTATGTTGGATGCACTGTTTAAACAAATCACACGACGAACGAAAACCAAAAATTTAATTTAAAACGTGGAAATAGAAAACATTTTTTTTTTAAAGACAGTTAAAAACGATACGAATAAATCATAACTCACGATAAAAAAAAAAAAAAAAAAAAAAAAAAACGGAAAAGGAAGTTTAAAAAACAAAAATTTCACGCGTTTAAATAAATGAATTCGAATAACAAAAGAAAAAGACCACCACCGAAGAATTTTGACCGAATCTTCTTAATTACAATTTTTGGTTTTTTGTTCGACCTCGAATGCGTGGGTGTCAGAGGAGGAGGAGGAGGAGGAGGAGGACAGGTCGACACACAGCCAAAAGAATTTTTTTTTTTTTTTTTTTTTGAAAATTTCGGGTCGACGAATTCAACGAAACGAGAAAAACAAATTAGCATGTCACGAATCGCCCATAGAGAAAATAAAGATGTCGTTTATTTTTAAAAAAAAAAAATTTTTTTTTTAACCTTGTTTTTTTTTATTTAATGTCCTTGATGTATGACACCATTAAGGTTGGACTCTCTTATTTCGGGTGCCTCACCTTATACTTTATATATTATTATTATTATTTCTTTATTTCGAAAAAAAAAAAAAAAATTGTGACTTTTAACCTAATCGATAAAAAACTATATTTTCGCCATCATTGCCACTTTTTTTTTTATAATAATAATAATAATCGATATCACAACAACACACAAATGAAATTTTAAATGTGTAACTTTGGCATCCTGACAACAACAACAACAACAAAAAGTTATTTAATTTTTTTTATAGATTATTACGTCATAACGAAAACTTGCTTTAATTTTTTATATATATATATATATTTATATTTATCGATTAAGACGAACGAATGCAAATGGATTTGCCACGATTAATATGATTTATAACCGCCGTGTAACCTCTCTCTCTCTCTCTCTCTCTCCCTCTGTCTCTCTCTACCCTATCTCTCTCTACCCTGTCTCTCTCTCTCTATCTCTCTACGTCTCTCTCTATGTCTCTCTCTGGTTCTCTCTGCCTTTCTCTGTCTCTCTCTCTCACTCTCTCTCTCTCTTTCTGTCTTTCTATGCCTCTCTCTGCCTCTCTATGTCCCCCTCTGTCTCTCCCTTTCTGTATGTCTGTCTCTCTCTCTCTCTCTCTCTCTAACATATATACATATATACATTTGATATCTCTAACCGATATATAAATTTTTTCTTTCGACGTGTTATCACGAAATGTGTCGACGATAACACGCGTTAACACGAGAATTACAAAGTGGGAAGACAAAAATTAACATCATTTACACGACTGGAAGGAAAACCTGGAAACGACGACGACGACCTGGAGTAATAAAAAAATACAAATCGAGTTTTAATAACTAAAATCATTCATTAATGTTAAAAACGATTGAGAATGATCGTTATTGACGATCATCGCGATAATAATGATTTTGCACACACATATATCATACACCTACGAAAATAATAATAATAATAATAATAATAAATAAAAATGGAAGGAGAGGGAGGGGGAGAAGGGAGAAGGGAAGGCAGTGAAACAATTTTCGAGAGACAAAATAACTGTTTTTACGATACGCAGCAGCATCCGATAATGAAAAATTACACGAACCTAACCAGGATTCCCTTCGGGTTTAACCGTAGCAAAAAAAAAAACTTTTATAAAATCCGTAACCGGTTAAACCTGGAACGAGCCTGAAACCATATTGATTTTTTTTTATTTCGAATATCCATATAATGGATTTTTTTTAATTTGCCGATGATTTATAAACAATAAAAAATTAATAATAATAAAAAAAAAAAAAAAATCCTTTTTGGCAGAATTATTATTATTATTAATATTATTATCGGTGGTAGCAGACAAAATTTTTTTTTAACCGTTACATTGAGAATTTTGTTTTGTTTTTGCTACGGGCAATCTTTGTTAATTTATTGTTTACGGTTTCCAGGGAATTTTTTATTAAACGCTTTAAAATTTACTTTAAGCTCCTGGTAAGCTTTTAACGTTAATTATCGATACATTAATTATAAATCAATTTTTTTTTTTTTTCTATTCAATTTTTTAATGGGCGGTTATTATTTTCTAATTACACGTTCAAAATTTTAAATTTGAATTATACGCGGTCGTGAAATAAAAAAAAAAAAAAAAACGCGCCCGAATTTTTCAATCACGTGGTGTGATTATTTCGATATATCGAAAAAAAAAAACGATCATAGAGTAAATAAATGACACAAAAAAGGCAACAAGTCGAAACGACAATAATAAATAATAAGTTAAAGTCGAGATGATACGGAAAATAAAATAGTGAAAGTGACGCGACACGATTATCGCATTAATTTTTTTTTTTTGGGGGGGAAGGGAGGGGGGCAAATGAGAAACTAATATATTTTATAAACGACATTTTGAAATTAAAAAAAATTATAACAAACGATTCGAGATTTTATACAATCGACCCGCAGCAGCAGCACAACAAACACACCCGATTTATAAGAGAAGTTTCGTGTTACAAAATCTTTTCGTTTTTTTTTTTTTTTTTTTTTCGAGTAATAATAATAATTATTATTATTATCGTTTAATAAAACGAGGGAAAAACTTATTTAAAAATTATAACAATAAAAAGTAACCTAATAACCCTAAAATAATAATAATAATAATAATAATAAACGCGGTTTATTTATTCTATGAAAAAATTAAACAGAAGTCGTGGTAGTAGTTGAAAGATTAATTATTTTTTTTATTATTGCCCATTAAAAACTTTCCCCCCCCCCGTCATAGAGAAAATAAACTTTATCTATTGGGGTTTTAAAAACGTTTAAAATCATAGAATAATTAATTAAATTTTTTATTACTTTCGTATACATTTATATGAAATGATTTTTGATTGTTACGTCATAAAAATGATAATAATAATAATAAAGTTATTTAATTTTTTTTTTTTTTTTGTTTTCTTATTAAAAAGGTTATAAAAATTTTTTTTTTTTTTTTTTTATGTAATTCGTGTAGTAATAAAAAAATAAAAGGCGTGCGCGCCTAAAAAATTTGGACATTGACCTCAAAGCGCTGTTATTTATTTATTTATTTATTTTTATTTTTTTATTTTTTATTTTTTTTCGTACAATTTTGTAATTTTTTTTATAAAAACGTAAAATCATCATT
>NW_002987470.1:51058-86575 GCF_000006295.1 Pediculus humanus corporis | reverse complement strand
GTAAAATCATCATCATCATCATCATCATCATCATCATCATCATGGTCATTATCATTATCATCATTATTATTATTATTACGTTACGTCGAGGAAAACGCATCGATTTTAATTTTTTTTTAATAATAAAAACTATTTTTAAAAAAATGAAGATTTCATTTAAGATTAATTTTAAAAAAAAAAAAAAATTAATAATTTTTTCGGTGGAGTTCAAGGCTCTCCCCCCTCCCCCCCCCCCCAAACCCGCTTAATTTTTTTTTTTAATTCCCCGACAAAAAAAAAAAAAGAAAACAAATTTTGAATCAGAGATTGATGAAAATTTGATAAATTTTTGAATTTATTTGAAATCCTTAAAAAAAAAAAAAAAAAAAATTTTATATATAAAATTATTAAATTCCCCTTTTTTCGAAAATCAAACTCAAATAATAATAATAATAATAAAAAATGGCCGACGTTTTAATTAATAATAATAATAATAATTTTTTGTACTGGAAATTATATTTAACGTGACGCTTTATATTCTAACGTGTTTTTTTCCTTAAAAAAATTATTTAATTAAAAAAAAAAAAAATTTCAATGCTGCCAACATTTAAAAAAAAAAAAAACGTGGCAATAAAATTTAAACTATTTATTTATTCATTTTTATTAATTATATTAAATTCATCACGTTTAAACGAAATTAATTTATTTTCAAAAAAAAAAGAAAAAAGAATTTATTTTACTACTCTATGAATATATTTTATACTCTATAAATTTATTTTATTTACTCTATGACATTCATTCTCCACGAATTAATTATAATTTATTTTCTCTTTGCTTTTAAACAAAACTTGACTAACAAAAAAAAAAAACTTGTACGACATTGACCCCTTGGAAAATAATAATAAATAATTTATTTATTTATTTATTTAAAAAAAAAAAAAAAAAAAAAACGAGCTTAATCCGACCATGTTTTGATAATTAAATCAGGTCTCGAACAATCAGATCGTAACGACACATATTTTAAAACAACAACAACCGACAACATTTTGTTTGTTTGTTTGTTGTTTGTTCTTGTTCGTTAAAAACTTTTAACCCGTATAAAAAAAAAAAAAAGCGAAAAAAAAAAAAAACTAAAACTAATAACTTCCTCTTTTACGCTCCTCCTTATATTATTATTATTATTATTATTATTATTATTATTAATTATTTTCCATAGAATAAATAGACCGGAGAATATAAAAAAATAAAAAAAAATAAGAGCAATAAAAATAATATGTAACATTTACTAAAAATGGGGTCACTTCCGGTTATAAAAAGATGATGATGATGATGATGATGATAATAAACATTTATTAATAATTTTTTAAAACTTTGTTGTTGTTTTTATTTACTTGTCGTCGATTTTTTGACGCCATTTTTAAAAAAAAACGTCAGGTATCTTATTTTTATAAATTTATTTATTCTATGAATTTAAATAAATTCGACTCGTTGTAAATACAAATTTTTTCATTCGTTCGTCTGACATTTTTAATTATGTTCTTATGTCAAATAAATAAATAAAATTTATTTTTATTTTCGTACAAAATTTAAATAGAATTTTTGGCTACGTTTTCAGACATTTTCTAAACGAAAAGGTTTAATTTCTCTATGGATTTTAAATCAACAATTGGTCATTTAAAAAAAAAAAAAAAAAAAAAAACGTGTGTAAAAGAAAGAAAGAAATTGTTTTAAAAAAATAAATATTTTTTTAGTCTAGTCTAGTCGTCATCCGACATTTTAAATAAATAAATTTTCCTTTTCGACGCCCCCCTCCGCCACCCCTTCCCCCGAAAAAACTAACGACGGCCTGTTTCCCACGGGAAATCACGAGTTAAAATTTTTAGTAAATTAATCGATGATGATGATGATGATGATGTTGATGATGATGATGATGATGATGTTGATGATGATGATGATGATGATGATGATGATGATGATTATGATGATGATGTTGAGGATGATGATGTTGAGGATGATGATGTTGAGGATGATGATGATGATGATGATGATTATGATGATTATGATGATTATGATGATGATGATGTTGATGATGATGATGATGATGATGATGATTATGATGGTGATGATGATTATGATGATGATGATGATGATGATTATGATGATGATGTTGAGGATGATGATGTTGAGGATGATGATGATGATGATGATGATGATGATGATGATGATGATGATGATGATGATTATGATGGTGATGATGATTATGATGATGATGATGATGATGATTATGATGGATTCTTTTGTAAGGAAGGGACACCAAGGGAAGGAAAATTTTTTTTTTTCTTAAGAATCCCGGAAAACTCGATAGCAAGTTAACAAATGGGTCAAGTATGAAAAAAAAAAAAATTAAAATCGTGACTTTAGAATCCTCCTTTTTTTTTTTCTCGTTAAACTTAAAATTCCGAATAATGTTAAAAATTAAAAACAAAAAAAAAAAAACGTTTCGAACTTATAAAGCTACCAAAAAAAAAAAATTCTTTTTAAAAATAAATTATAATTATAATTATATTTTGACTGTAATTATAGAGTGTTTGTATGTTTGTTGTTTGTTGTTTGTTGTTTTTTGAAAATTCCGAGCGACCCTGATTTTATGCCAAAGAATTATTTGTTTGTTTGTTTGCTTTGTTTGTTTCAAGTTTTTCTTTTTTTCTTTTTTTCTAATCGATAATTGATTATTTAAAAATAAATAAATTTTTTTTAATTTATATTTTTTACTAGAAACTTCTTTAAATAATAATAAAATAATAATTAATTTTTTTCATGACGTAAAAAACAATATATAAAATTTCTGAACGTACTTTTTTTTTAAAAAAAAAAAAAAAACGTATTTATTTATTTAAATAAATTCAAGGGGGTTAGTATAATATATTATTATTATTATTAATATTATGTAATTTAAAATTACTTCATTATTTATTAAAATCCGCGGCCTTTTTATTATTATTATTATTATTATTATATGATAAAAATATTATGTCACGTGGCAGAAACAAAAACGAAAACAAACAAAAAACTATTAAAAAAAAAAAATAAACCGTCGGTCGAAACTTTTTTGTTTTTTTTTTTTTTTTTAACGTCGTCTACAGCAAAAGACAAAACAATACCTTAATAAAAAAAAAAAAAAATTATGACGTATAAGGTTCGATCGATCGAACGGTATGAATTTTATACAAAATTTTGTTTAATTTAACGATTTCGTTTAACGAAACTTCAGATGCTGACACGTTTTTTTTTTATTCGTTATTTTCAAAAAAATTTAAAAACAGCAACGATGACGACGATGACGATGACCATTGGAATAATGATGATAATAATAATAAAGATAATAATAATGATGATAATAATAATGATTAATATTAATAATAATAGGTAAATAATCATTACCGCGAATATATATATACATGACGAATGTTTGACGTGATTTAATTTTTTTTTTTTTTTTTCGTTACGTGGTAGCAGACAAAAAGGCGTCGTCGTCGTCGTTGTCGTTGTCGTTTTATCACGATTAAAAATTTACTCATTTCTTTTTTTTTTTTAAATTTTTTATTAAGTCAATTCACGAATGATTATTATTATTATTATTATTATTACATGAGTAATTCAAATCCTAGGAAACAAAAAAAAAAAAAAAAAAAAAAATGAAAATGACTAATAAAGGCTGCTTCAATTATAGTGTGATTAAGAAAAGTTCAGAGGTTGGCAAGACTGTTTTTTAATTTATAATAGAAAAGGAGGAGAAGCAGAAGCAGAAGCAGAAGAAAAAGAAAAAGAAGAAGAAGAAACGATAAATTAAAAGGGGATGATGATGATGATGATGGATGCTGCTGCTGATGATGATGATGATGATGATTAATGATGATGATGATGATGATGATGATGATTACGATGACGATGATGATGATGATGATGATGATTACGATGACGATGATGATGATGATGATGGTGATGATAATGATGATGACAATGATGTTGATGAGATTTTTTTTTATTTTATTAAAACGACTAAAAATTCAAAAACGATAGAAAAAAAAAATTTTTTTTGCAACTTTTTTTTATGTAACGCCATTTCTCGTTTTATCAATTTTCCCCTCCCCTCCCCTACACATCCCCTTCCCTCCCCCTTTCGCTGCACTCCCCTAAATATTAAAATTGTTTTTACTGGATTGTAGGGCAAATTAATTAAAAAAAAAAAAATTAATTTTCCAACTCTAAACACGTTTTTTCATGCTAATTTTTTTTTTTTTTTTTATACGAAATAATAATAATAATAATCTATCAAAAAGGTGATTTAAATAAATCGATTATATATATTTTGATTGATTTCCAACGGGAAGAACGAGTAATACATACAACATTAATATTAATGTAATAATAATAATAATATGTGTCGTTTTAATTAATGGTTCGAAAGTGAAAAAATTATTTAAAATAACGTTATTATATAATTTACGACATGTTTTCATACTACTTTTTTTTTTTTTTTTTTTTGTTTTTTTTTTTTAATTTGATTAATTTAATGGAAAAATTTAAAAAAAAAAAAAAATACGTAATAAAATTAAATTGATAATGATTTAAACGAGAGAGAGAGAGAGAGAGAGAGAGAGAAAACTTTCGGAGTTTACAAAATGGAGGAAAAAAAGAAAAAAAAACAATTTATCGTTTAAAAGGTCTTTTCAACAGTTTTTAACAGAAAAAAAAACATGAAAAAAATCATTTTAAGCAGACGACGTCGGCGTCAATATTTAATTTACGCAATTTTGTTGGACGAACGTCGACGTCGTCGTCATCGTCCTACACTTGATCGACTTGACGCCAATGGCAACAAGTCGAGGACGAAAAGTTAGTACTATACTAACAATACAAAATTCAAAACAATTTTTCTTTTTTCCCCCCCCCCCTGTTCGCGCTAAAAAAACCTTTGAAAAAAAAACGACCAAGACGACAACTACCGGACATTTTAATTAAATAATAATAATAATAATAATAATAATAATAATAATGATAATGATAATAATAATAATAATGATGATGATGATGATGATGATAATAATAATGGAAAAATTGACATGAATAATTTTCTTTCATTCAGATTACACCTCAATCAAAAAATTTTTAAACACACTCTTTGTTAATTTCAATCGCAGTATTGCCAATTATTAAAACAAAATATGTGTATATAATAATAATAATAATAATAATAATAATAATAATAATAATAATAAATGAGTTTTCATCATTTTCCCAGTCCAAAGTGACTTATTAATTTTGTCATGTAGCCAAAAAATTTTTTTTAAACGGATCCCCAAAATTGTAAATTTTTTTACGGTTTTCATATTCACCCGACCGACACGTAAACGCACGCACACGCACACACACGCACACGTACAAATTCAGTCATCTCGTTCCATTCATAAAACCGACGATGCGCACACACACACGCACACACACTCATCGTGACAAAAAAAAAAAAAATTATGTAACCGATATATTTGTAATAAAAAAAAAAACAAAACATAAACAATGAATGTTAGAGAGAGAGAGAGAGAGAGAGAGAGAGAGAGATGGGAAAAAGATTTAAAAAAAAAAAAAATTTTTTTTCGTCTCATTTCCGGTGTGTGTGGCTAAATGCCACGTTTTCAAAATTTTTGAAAAAAAATCCAAAAATTATCGTTTAAAGTATCGTAATCGTCATCATCATCATCATCCGATCGCGCGCGCGCGCCATCATTTAAAATATCGTGGCAATAGAATTGAAATCGTTTTTTTTTTTTTTTTTTAAATTGTAATTTTTCACCGACCGTTACTCATCATAACTTACTTTCGCCTTTTTTTCACTTTCGAAAATAATAATTTCGTAAAAAAAAAGGAAAAAAAGGGAAAAACGTCATAATTTTAAATACGTTTCAAATCAGAAAAAATTATTTAAAAAAAAAAAAAAGGCGGGAAAAAAAAGTGAAATTTAAATTTTTTAAAAACCAATTCCCGTTCTTTTTATAGTGACTAGTCATAGAGTAATTTATATTATAAATGTATCAAACGGTCTCTCCATCCTCTCACATTTTTCAAATAAATTATTATTATTATTATTATTACTAACGTTTTTTTTTTTTTTTTTAAATGAACGTCCATAAACGATATTTGTCGTTTGTTACCTTTTTTGGTTTGCCACGTTCATTCAATCTTTTACCCTTTATGGTCAACTTTTGCAAAAAAAAAAAATTATTTTTGTCTTTTTTTTTTTTTTGGTTTGTGTTATACGAGATAAAAAAAAAAAAATCTAATTATAAATCTACGTGAGTCACTAGAGTTTGTTTGTTTGTTTGTTTGTTTGTTTGTTGTTGTTAAATTTTAATAATTCTAAAAGTGCAACAATTACGTACCACTCTTTGAATAATAAAATTGTTTCGGATTAATAAATATATATATATACATCATGTTTTTCTTTTTAAAAAAAAAAAGTAAATCGTCATTTATCATTCTGAGAATATTATAAATAAAAAAAAATGACCAAATTATTTCCATAAATTGATAAATTAAAAGAAAGAAACCTTTTTTTTTTTAAACCATAGAGAAAGTGAACGCGTGAAATAACTTTCGCGCCAAAAAAAAAAAAAATTAAAATTTCATTTTTTTCATATAACCGGGAAACAAAACATGGGAGAAAATAATAGAATGAGACAGAGAGAGACAAACGCATACAAACGCTACCACCCACTTGTTAACCTTTTAATAAAAAAAAAAACAGGAAAACAACCTTTGAAAAAAAAAAAAAAATTATTATCCCTTTAAATGTTTTTTATTGTTGTCGTAGTTTTTAACAGACGACGTTTGTTGACTAATCGTTTAAAAGTTTTCTTTTTATACAATTGATATAAAACGTTGTTTTTTATTATTAATAATAATAATAATAATAATAATAATAATAATAATAATAAATTCAAAACAATAACTTTCGGTTATAAAATAAAAGAAAAGAACAATAAATAATATAAATTTTTTTTTTTTTTAACTTCCGCCAATGATAAACCTCTATATAATTTTTTTTTTTTGTTTTTCTCTCTCTATCGGGAAATTTTGTATTGTGTCATAGAGTAAAAAAAAAAAAAAAGCGTGCAAACTGATGGTTCAAGGTTTAAAGTTCACCTTTTGCTCTTTAAAATTTTTTTTTTTTTTTTTTTAATGTTTAGCTTATTGCGTGCGTGTGTTAATAATAACACCTTAGTAAAAAAAAAGTTTTTTTTTTAAACATTTCCTCGACTTCGTTTTTTTTTTTTTTATTGTTTAAACCAAATCGACGTAAAAACCTTGAACCTGGAAATAGTTAATTGACAATCTCTTTACAAAAAAAAAAAAAAAAAAAGATATTTATAAAAGTTAAGCGGGAGCAATTAAAAAGCAGAAGACGTAAAAAAAAAAAAAAAAGTTCTTGGGCGCCGATGCTGAATAAACAAATCGTTTTTAAAAATAAAAAAAATTTTGCTGAATTTTAAATATATCGAAAATTTGTTTTTTTTTTTTCCATAGAGAATACAAACGAAGTCAGAAAATCGTCTACTAACAAACAAACAAACAAACAAACAAAAAAAAGGAAAATTCAGCAGCGTTTGTATTTTTAAGTTTATAAAAAACGAAGAAATCCGACAAAGACAAAAACGCACACGAAAATTTCTCCTATTCCCCTCCCTTCCTCCCTCCCCTCTCCTGCCTCTCTCTCCCCCGCATTTAACAGTATCATCATCATTATTATTATTACTTTTTTTCCTTTTCACGTTGTAAAATAAAAAATAAAAAAATTCATGTTTTTTTTTTTTTTTTTATGGTTAATTTCTTTGACAGTTGGAACGAACTGTTAGTTAACATAAGAAACACAAACTCCCACTAAATAATTCTATAAATTCTGTTTTCTCGTTTGTTTGTTTGTTTGTTTGTTTGTTTGTTTAATTTCTTTTTTTTTTTTCGTTTTCGTTTTAGTTAAAAAAAAGTTAAAAATGGTTTCTTTCTTTTACACGAAAATAAAAAAATTTGAATGTAGTAATAATAATAATAATATATTTAAACTTACCATTCCGTGGCATAAACTAACGGCAACAGACGATGAGGGATCTCCTTTTACTTGTCCTTTATAAAAACAACCGTTTGATTTTATGCTTGGTAATTTTCTTGCCGATGTGTTGTGCCATATGTGAGTCACCTGAAGAGAGAGAGAGAGAGAGAGAAAACAAACGTAAGGTACATCATAGAGAAAAGTTTTCCCAAAAGAAATTTTGTTTGTTTCGTACCTGAAGATCCGGGGATGCAAATTTCGAATCGTGTTGTAATATCAAATTGAATTTTTTTTTAAAAGCCGTAAATTCGTACATCGGATGGGGATCCCATATGTTTGCCGTTTTGTGACGAAAATGTCCGCTGTGGTGTCTCAATTGTAATGGTTCAGACGAAGATTCTCCATTTAATTGATCGCTACCATATAATAAATCATCTTCGTGAAATCCCAAAGGTGATATTTTTATAGGTTTAACGTATTCTCGACTTATCGGCGTTTCTTGTTTATCATCACCACCACCATCGTCATCATCATCATTATCATCGTCGTTCTTTTTGGTTTCTCCTGGACAAAAAAAAAAAAAAAAAAAAATTAAAATTTATTATAATTTATTATTATTATCTTTCTTTTCGAACGCGAATAACCGAACGACCTAAAAAAAAAAAAAAAAAAAAAAAACCATTATTAATATTTTTTTTTTTACATTAACATAAAAAACTAATAATTAATTATTTAAAAATACTATATAATACATTTATCAACGAGGTATCATCATCATTATCATCATCATTATCATTATTATCGTTTGTTTCCACCACGTTTTTCTTTTTCTTTTCGATTCCAGTTTAAAAATTTTTTATTATATATTCACGATTTCGTTTCTCTCTCTCTCTCTCTCCCACTCTCTCGCTCTCTCTTCATTATAAAAAAAAAAAAAAAACATTAAACGCATTCGAGTTGTATAAAAACTGCAAAAGGTCAAAGGTTACATACATTTATAAAAGTTTATTATGTTTTTACTTTTTCCATTAACTACACAAGAGATATTATAATAATACAATCAAACCAAAGATTATAAATTCAAAAATGACCCCGAAATAAATTTTAAAATATTTAATTTAATGGAAAATATTGAATGAATGAATGAATGAATGAATGAAACTTGAAAACTATTTTATTATTATTATTTTTTTCTTCTTACACGTTTTTTTTTTTTTCTACTTACACGTTTTCTATTTTATTTATTTAAAAAATTCTTTAATTTTTTTTTGTTTTTAAACGAAAAATAATTATTTCCGGGAGTAAATAAAAAAAAAAAAAATCAATGATTCGGATAAAGCAGAAGAAAGATAAAAAAAAAAGCAGAAGAAACGAGCCAAAAGGTTTTTTTTTTTCTTCTGCTTTTTTTTTTGCACGGCAACAAAGAACAATACTAAAAAAAAAAAAAATGTCGGCGTTGTATGCATACAAATATTAACAATGAGCTATTACCCTCCTCTAAATATAATCATGCATGCACGCATAGATGCATGACAAAGACTTTAACATCCTTTGTTTTCATTTTTTTTTTCATTTTTTATAAATAAATCCTTCTTTTTAGGTACGGTAGGTTTTTTAGGTATATTGCATGTGCGCGCGTGTAAGTTAATGAATTTAATTGTTAGTAAAAGCGTGTGGGGGCTGGCTCACGATCGAGACGATTACGCAGCGCGTGCGTATCTCGGTTGCGTTTTTTTGTTTCGAATCCATTCAAGGAAAGATTCGCACGCATACGAAGAACCTACTTTACGCATTGTTTTAAACAATGTATGAAGTAAATAATAATAATAATAATAATAATAAACCTCTCACGTGTATTGTTGTGATTATGCTAATTACACGTGGATTCAAACGTGTTTTTTTAATTAAATTGTTTATACGTTTCTCTTTCCCCCTTTTTCATCGTGTAATTAGTCATTTTTTTTCTTTAAATTTTCTGCCACGATGTACTGAGTCAGTTTACCTTCCCCCCACCCCTGCTCAACAACCCTTTTCCTTTTATTCGTCTCTACTTTTCTTTTCAGAGGAAGAAGAAACGAAAAAGGTTGATGGTGATACATTTGTCGTCGTTGAGTGACGTGACTCACGCGACTTCCAAAGTGGCAGGAGATCATTACGAAAAATAAAATAATTTAATGGATCTTTTTTTTTTTTTTTTTTAAATCGTCGTCACTAGGATTATAATAATAATAATAATAATAGTTAAATTGAAATTTTTCTCCTTCTTCAACATAATCATTGCAAATTATCCTAATAAATCTAACCGACAGCATCCTTTTTTTTTTTTTTTTTTTCGAAAAAAAAATTTAAACGGCTACGTGGCACTAGTGTAAAAAAAAAAAAATTAAATTGATTTATTATACGTGAAAATTATTCGTTTAAGTTGAACGTATTTCCGGTTAGAGTAAAATATGATTTTCCTGTAAACGTATTTTAAAGTTTTTTTTTCTCTCTCTCTCTCTCTCTCTCTTTGTCTCTTTTTCTTTCGTTCGTATGATTCATTCGAAAAGAATTTTTAAATTTATTAAAATAATTTTTTTCTTTATACTATCTGGTGCCACTTCAAATATATATATATATTATTCTTATGACCTTAACACCGCGTTTTTTAAGTTCAACCTTAACAATTTTTTTTTTTGTAGTTTCCCTAAAAGTTCGTAAAACTAAAAAAATATTTAAAGGTCGATCTCGCGCTCCTTTTTTTCCTTTTTTTACTAAAAAAAAAAAATTTAGTCGTAAAAAAACCAAAACCGACAACACGCGACCCTGGATTTAGGCATTAAAATAAACCTATTCGAATAATCAATCGATTAAGCAAAAAAAAAAAATTTTCGCCTATTTAAGTAAAAAAATGTCGTCACGGGAATCATCATCAAACGATTGCAATTCTATCATAAAAACAAAACAAAAAAAATATAATTTTCAATGTCATCCCTATTTTTATCATTCTGATAATTACTCTGTGAAAAATCACTCCGCGACCGTTTTTTTGTTTTTTTTTTTTATTTACTCTATGGTGTCCGAATTCAAATCGCGTTTGATCGAACGGCGGCCATTCGATCGGCGCCATTTTTATTATTTCATTTAAATATGCATTTTTGTTTTTCGTCTTTCAAAAATCTGATTTAATTTATTATATATATAATTTGCAAATAATAAATAATTTGATTCGTTATTTACAATTAATTGTGGGATTTCCCTCCCTCCCACACCCTCCCCTCTCCCCCTTCCCCCCACGAAAAAAAAATTAATTTCTTTTTTTTTTTTTTTTTTTGTTATAACGGAAATTTTCCACAATAACACAAACCAATCGTGATTAACGCTTTTTACAAAGTTCGAATAAATATATAAATCGTTTCAACGAATCGATATATTAATATTTCAAAAAGTCATTCCATTGAATGAATGAATGAATGAATGAATGATTGATTGATTGAATTATTATTATATAAAAATATAGAAATTTTGTTTTTAAAAAAAAAAAAAATTCAAATTTTAAAACAACGCGAAATAATTTTCGAAACGATAAATGAAAAAATTAAAATTATGTTGGCAACGTGGAAATCTCCGAATTGTTTTTTTTTTTTTTCACCCTCGACAGTTTGACCAACATGACGAAAAAAAAAAATTCTAAACGTTAAAAGAAACACGTGCGTGAGAGCACTGAACAATCATTTATCTAATTTATTTAAAACATTATAAATTTAAATAATCGTTCATACGTCACAACAACAACAACAAGTTTAAATCAACGTACTCAAACGGTCGGTTAATTAAGGCTCCCCCCAAAAAAAAAGAGGAAAGACGTGACGGTGGGGGGAAATGTAAAATGAGTAGAAGAAAAATTAGTTACGCCCCTGACCAAAATCGATTTAAATTAATAATTAAAAGTCGGGATTTATTTTAATTTAATGACCGAGAAAAGATGTAAAATCGAAAAAAAAAAAAAAAAAGGCGAAACTTGTAATTTAAATTAATAATAATAATAATAATAATAATAATAATAATAATAATAATACTAATAATAATAATAATAATAATAATAATAATAATAATAATAATAATAATAATAATAATAATAATAATAATAACGTATTTCCTTTATAAAAAAAAATAATAATAATAATCATTTACACGTTTGAGACTTACAAAAAAAATGTTTTCTTTGTTAAACAAAAAAAAAAAAAAAAAAAAACAGAGAATCAAATCCCATGAGTTATAAATAATAAACGACGACGCCATTTTATTTTTTTCCGCGATGATGATAATAATGATGATGATGATGATGATGATGATGATATTTTTCACCCGAAGCGGAAAAACATAAAACTAAAAAATATATATATATATATATATATATATGCGATCGTATATTTTATCGCGAGGGTGTAGTGTGTGATATACTAACGAGACTAATAATAATAATAATAACAATAATAATGATGATGATGATGATAATAATAATAAATATTTATTGAAAAAAAAAAAAATTTCAAATTCAAGTTCGAACGATATATATATATAATAACTTTAAATTAAAAACATGTATTTATAATAAATAAATGCAAATTTAAAAATGCAGTAATGCAAACAAAACAAATCAAAAAAAAAAAAAAATCGATTCGTTGAAAATTCCATTGCCAACTAACAAAAAAAAAATAAATAAATAAATCAACGAGAGAATCTTTTTCTTTCTTTTTTCGTTACTTTTATTTAAATTATTATTATTTTTTTTTTCTATTTTTGTGCGTGCGCGTGCACGTGTGCGTGTGCGTTTGAGATGTTTCGTTCATTCAGGTCTTTGTTCTTAATTTTTTACATATAATATTGATGATTTGGATAAAAAAAATAAAATAAAATTTATGCATACCAACTTGACGAAATGAAAAAAAAAAAAAAAAAAAAAATTAATGCATTTTCATGCAAGGCGTAATAATTTTTTTTCTTTTTGTCAAAATAATCTCTTCTTACATTGACATGACAAAAAAAAAAAAAAAAAAAAACTTTACATCGAGTTTATTACCCTCATAACTTATTTAAAATATACACCAAGATTTTTTTAAACGGGGAAGTAGATACAAAATACAAAATAGAAATAAAAAAATTCTTTTGTGTTCTTTCCCCGGCTTTTAAATGGCGCGACTCTGATCTCATTTAAATTTATTTATTTGAAATTCATATTATTATATTCATATATTTATTTGAATTTTTTTTTCTTCTGCTTTTTTTAAAAAAAAAAAAACAGATTATCGTGGCATTTACAAAAATTTAAAAAAACAAAAAAAAAAAATTTTGTTTTCAAAAAAAATAGTCGTAAATAAAAGTCGTAAATAAAAATTAGCGAAATGGGGCGAACCCAAACATTGAAACCTGATTCTTTTGAAATTTAGGAGTGTCTTTTCTTTTATTATTATTATTATTTCATTCTCTCTCTCTCTCTCACTCTCTCACTCTTTAAGCTTCTTTTATTCATTTACATTCAATCCGTATTGAAAAAAAAAAAAAAAAAAAAAAATCAATTATTGAAAACTCATTAGAATAGCAAATAATGTGTAGAAGAAGAAGAAGAAGAAGAAGGAGGGATATTAGTCGAGCCTTTGAACTTTTAAATAAAATTATTATTATTATTATTAACGAGAATCTGTTTGGTTAGTTAGTGCCACGTTTAAATTATTTAAAATTGAATTTCGTTTTGTTTTTATTTTGTTAAAAACTAAATTTGACGCTATTTTCTCTCTCTCTCTCTCTCTTCCTCTCTCTCTCTCTTCCTCTCTCTTTCTCTTCCTCTCTCTTTCTCTTCCTCTCTCTCTCTCTCTCTCTCTCTTTCTTTCTCTTTCCCCCCTTTCTCTCTCTTTCTTTTTCTTATTAATCAAAGAAAAAAGAAAAAAATTGCAATCAATCAGAGTGTTTCGTAACGTTTTTTTTTTTTTTTTTTTTTTTTTTTTTTACGATTGGTAACATTGTTAACTCTCTGACATTAATCGTTAATTATAAATAAAAGATTATTATTATTATTATTAGGTTTTAAAAATAAAAAGCGGTAAAAAAAAAAAAATTTTTTTTTTCTTTGGTTTAACTTCTTCCTTATTATACAGGAAAAAAAATTTTTTTTTGTATTGTGTTAGAGTTTAAAAATAAAAAAGAGAGAGAAAGAGAGAGAGAGAGAAAAAGAGAGAAAGAGAGAGAGAGAAAATTGTCGCCGATTGATAAAATTCACGGTGCGAACGCATTACAAACAAAAAAAAAGTAACAAATTGAATCATTACTATTATTTTCTTTGTTTAAATTTTTCGATTATCTAATTCCACGACAATTATTTTAACATCATCACGTACGTATACACGTATTTTCCTTTAAAAAAAAAAAAAAAACTTAGAACGTACCATATATGTTAAATATTGGAAATTCACGTTATTTCAACGGAAAAAAAGGAAAAGAGAGAGAGAGAGTGAGAGAGAGAGAGAGAGAGAGAGAGAGTGGTGAGAGTGAGAGAAAGAGGGCGAGTGAAAACATTTTTTTTTTTTTTTTTCCATCCATTGATGACTAAGCATTGAAATAAGTGAATGAGTGTCAATTTTTTTTTATTATTAATTATTGATTCGATATAATCAGCAAGTTTCGATATTACGATGTAATATAATATACCGGATATAACATGTTTTATTAATAATAATAATAATTTCGAGAATCGATTTAGAATCGTATCTATATAATTAATTAATTAATCAATTAATTAATTTTTATTAAATTATTACCGATTATTATTATTTTTTTTTTCGTACGCGAGATTTACGCACGCGGGTTTTTTTTTGTTTTCAATTGACGCGTAATAATAATAATAATAATAATAATAATAATAATAATAATAATAATAATAATAATAATAATAATAATACTCATTGTGTTTACATATCGACCTTCCAATATATATATTTAAAAACAACTCGAGGGCATTTTTCTCTAAATGGAAAATTTATTATTATTATTATTGTTAATCATTGAAATTAATTTTATCACGCAACAACAACAACAACAACAACAAAACCTTTTTTTTTTTTTTTTCAAAGTTGTTTGTTGTTGTTGTTGTTGTGATTGCCCTAATACTAAAATAGTTTAAAATGGCCAATTTTATTTTTTTATTCTTTTCCATTTTAATTATTTATAATTTTTATTTAAGGAATTTTTTAACCGGTCGGTTTGTGTGTGAGGTTCGTGCGCGAGTTTCTTTGTTATTCGTTTGTTTGTTTGTTTGTTTGTTTGTTTGTAAGTACACATACGCAGACGCACATACGTAAAATCGCGCGGGCGCGAAAGTTAATGCAGGTTTTACAAGGCTTTTTCTGCAATGATATCAATTTTACATTCAAGGTTTTACAAACGTCTATCGCAAAAGAGACTTGAAGGTTTTTTTCTTTTTTTTCTTTTTTCTTTTTATCTTTTACATCTTGTCGCGTAAAAATAATAATAATAATAATAATAATAATAATAATAATAATAAACTCCGGAAAGACGATATACGAATTAAATATTTGATGTCACAATAGTATCAGTGTAAGTCAACAACAAAAAAAAAAAAACCTTCGTGATTATTTGCCAAATTAAAAAAAATAAAAAATCGAAAAGAAAATTTGTTTTACGAGTCGAAAAATCGAAAGATCGATAAATCGATCGATTTCTCGTTCGATTTTGTTCGATTAAAAATTAAAAAAAAAAATATATAAAGAAAGTCAATGAGATTTTTTAATTTGTCCCCTTAGGAACTTTCGAAAAAATCGAATGATTCGCACGATCGAAACAAAATTTATTATTATTATTATTATTATTATTATTATCTAGGTATACGCAAGGTTCAAACGGTAGGAAAAATACCTGGAAATTCCCCCCCCTCCCTTCGCGAAAAAAAAATAAAAAAATTTCATTAAAATATCAGATACGTTCACTCGCGATTGACACCGCGTGCTCATCACATCGTATAAAATTTTTTTTTTAATTTTTTTTTTTTTTGGGGAGCAGGCAGGTAGGTATGCGGGGAGAGGAGAGAGGGGGGAAAGAGTGGCACATGTCAAAAAGTGACAAATCATCGTTTCGAATGGTAAGTAATACAACAAATCAACTTTCCATCGATAATTTAAAAAATTAAACCTCGGAGACACACCTGAAAATATGAAATTTTTTTCTCCCTCTTTTTCTTATTATTATTATTATTATTATTATTATAGATTCGACTTTTCATCCAATTATAATTTAAATACATACATAAATCGATCGATAATCGTTTTATCGATTCATCTATCGATCGATCTATCGATAGAAATTATTTTAAAAAATTTTAATTTAATTTCAATCTTTTCAATTTTTTTTTTTACAAAAAAAAAAAAAAAAAAAAAAAGAAACATGAAATTAAATATATTTAACAACTTTTTAACAGCAATTTGATTCATCCGTGTCAAACTTGGCCGACATTTTTTTTTTTTTTTTATTAAATCTGGTTTATCTAATCGTTTGTGTAATTTAATATTATTAATTTTTTCAATTTTGTGGGGGGAAGTGGGGGACTTTAAAAAAATTTTATAATTATTAAGGTATTAATAATAACGAATTAAAAAAAAAAAAAAAAAATTAACCGACGTAATTTTAAATGTTACACAACGAGAAAAAAAAATTACTTAATTTAATTTTTAACGGTTTTTTTTTTAAATAAATAAATAAAAATTAAAATGTCCATGATAATGATGATGATGATGATGATGACAAAACGCGATCGTCTTAATTAAAAAAAAAAATAACGGAAACGATATTAAAATAATAATAATAATAATAATAATAATAATAATAATAAAACAAATCGGATGTTGTTTTATTTACGATTTACCATTTTTATTATAATCGATTATTCCATAAACGACATTTTTTTTAGTTTGTTTACTTATTTAAAGAGTCGTTAATGTCGTGTCAATAGAACTTTATAACTAATCCCACGACAAAAAAAAAAAAAAAACACGTCGAAATTGACGAATTAAAATTTTTCCGGGTGATGTATCTATACATATTGTACGAACGGTTTTATTATTATTATTATCGTCGTTTATTTTAAAAGAAAAATGTTTTCCTCTTCCCCTCTTCTCTCCCTCCCCTTCCCCCCATCGTTATTCACACATTCATTATTATTATTATTAATACTTTAGAAAATATTTGTTTTGTTTTACGTATCAAATGACACACGTTACTAGAAAATCGAAATCGAAATTATTAATAAAAAAAAAAATTAATTCGAAACTTTTTTTTTCCACCATAGAGTAAATAAATTCGTTGACTTGTATCAGGTCAATAATCTTCGTTATTTTTTTTTTTTTTTTACTATATGATTTTATCATTCGATTCATCCATTCAATACTAATAATAATAATAATAATATTAGTTATAATTTCTAAGAAATTATTGAATAAAAATATTATTACGTTTTACAAAGTAAAAGTAATTCATATCCGCCATTTTAAATTCACTCGCGTTTCCGATGACATTTATTTTAAAAAAAAATAAAAAAATTCATTATTTGCGATTCGCCATTTTTTTTTTTTTTTATTAATAAAAAATAGTAAAATATTATTAATAATAATAATAATAATAATTTTTTTCTTATTTATTAATTTATTAACCGGTTGAAAATGAAAAATTTTTTTTATGGGCGTAAAAAATTTTAAAGACGTTTATTATTAATGTTTTTTTTTTTTTTTTTTTTTTTTTGTAACGTATCTTTCACGGTAGATAAAAATTTCAAATGTCTTTTAAAGGCCAATATTACCCGTTTTTAAATTTTCCTCACTTTACCTTATTTCCCACCTACCATAACACACTCCCCCCCCCTCTCTCTCTCTCTCTCTGTTTCTCTGTCTTTCTCTCTCTCTCTCTCTCTGTTTCTCTCTCTTTCTCTCTCTCTCTCTCTTGTTTCTCTCTCTTTCTCTCTCTCTGTTTCTGTCTCTCTCTCTCTCTTTCTCTCTCCTTTTCTGCTGCTCTTTCTTTGTTACTCCCTCTCTCTCTCTCTCTCTCTCCAATTACTTAAATTTTTATTTATTCTTCAATCAAATATAAAATAATAATAATAATAATTATCCGACTTCTTTTCTATTTTCCGTTAAAAACCGTTACGAAAATAATAAGAAAAAGAAAATTTTGTTTGTTTTTTTTTTTTTTTTTTAACAAATAACAACACAACTCAGGTGATTTGAATTTTCCAATGAGAACGTTGAATTTTCCGACCTTGATACGTTTTTATTTTTTATTTTTTTTCGCCAGGTTGTTTTTTTTTTCTTTTGTCTTTTGTCTTTTTTTTTTTCATTTATCTTTTGTTTTCCTAAAGTTGATGACATAAGATTTATGCCGTTATCAGTAAGATGCAATAAGAATAAACATCATCATCATCATCGTTAACGTTAACATCATCATCATGATCGTAATATCGTCGTCATCGAAAGTATTTGCCAACTTGCAAAAAAAAAAAAAAAAAAAAACTCCGATTTTAAACAAATAATAATAATAATAATAATAAGTCAGGAGTTTTTAAAAAATTACGTAGTCGTAAAAAAAAAATTTTTTTTTTTTTCTTAAATTTTCTTCCGCCATTTTGTTTTTTTGTTTTTTTTTTCAAATTAGAAAATTTTCACCAAGCGTACCTGAACTTAATCGAGTTCGATATATATGAAATATTTTGTAGGCGCGCGTGTGCGCGCTTTTTTAACTGACCCCATTAAAGATTTTTAACATCATTTCTACACGAAAAAAAAAGAAAATAATAATAATAATAATAATAACGACCGGAAATACATAAATTGAATACTAATTCAAAAGTTCAACCGTCTACAATCGATATAGTTTGACGTGTGTCGCGTATGGGAAACGTGCGGCCCAGTGAACTTTTAGCTTAAAATTGTAACTTCCGGACGATTTGTTTAGTCGATATCTACCCGTAAAAAAAACTATATCTTATTATCATTATTATCACGCATAGATTAAATAAACACTAAAAAAAAAAGAAAAAAGCGAAAATAAAAACAAGATTACAAAACAAGTTACTATAAACGGTTAATAGTTTTCTATATAATTGTCGATTTATTTCTTGTCGTTGTTGTAATGTGCGTGCGTGCGTGTGTGCGTGTGTGAGTGCGTGCGTATGTGCGTGAGTGCGTAGTATCGAACCAATAATATTCATATTCGAATCAAAAATCATTGATAAAAAAATAGAAAAGCTCATTAATAAAGTAAAATTTTTGTTCGAGTATGCGAGTGTGAGAGAGAGAGAGTGTGTGAGAGAGAGAGAGAGAGTGTGAGAGAGAGAGAGAGAGAGTGTGAGAGAGAGAGAGTGTGTGAGAGAGAGAGAGAGTGTGAGAGAGAGAGAGAGAGAGTGTGAGAGAGAGAGAGAGAGAGTGTGAGAGAGAGAGAGAGAGTGTGAGAGAGAGAGAGTGTGAGAGAGAGAGAGAGAGAGTTGCATAAGACTGTTACGACGAGATAATGGGTGGGCCGTTTGTTTTACTTAACGAATTTATTCGTTATGGTAAAAAAATAAAAAAATTACACAATTAAAAACTATGAATCGAGTGTTTACAAAAAATTGTGTTAATCTTTGTTTTTCCCACCGCCTTCTCACATCATCATCACTCCTCCTTTCGTTTCGTTGCGTTTCCAAAAAAAAAATCAAACCCTTGGATTGTCCCCCTCGAGAAATGTTTTTTTTAATTTCTTCTGCTACCGACCGAATACATCTTAACATACTTTTTTTTTGCATACATATTCACCGTATTTAATTTTCTATTTTTTTTTTTTTTTTTCCGTATCTCCCCTCCGGGCACATTTCGTTACTTAACCCGACCCGTGACTTTTTTTTTTTTCCTATTTGTCCCCCCATTTTGCTGCTCTCCCCCCAGCCCACGACCGTAAATGCAAATTATCATTGCATTATTTCAAATTTTACTATGTAAATTTTTTAATACAGTAATAATAATGATAATAATTAATTAATTTTCAATGAATGCTATTAACGATCACGTGATTGACATAATTTTCTAAAATTTTTTTTTTAACCGTGTGAAGTTTTTAACATCGTGCGTGAGCGTGTGCGTGAGTGTTTAAGGCCTGCCTGACTGTCTGTCCGTTTGTTTTGTCCGTTCGTTTGTTTGTTTGTTCGGTACGTTCCGTTTTTTTGACACCGTCACGGATAATAACAAATAAGGAAACGCGCGGGAAAGGACGTTTTTATTTTAAAGTTAAAAATTCAGTCGATCGATCGATCCATCGATCACCGCCTTCCCACAACGATTATATGCTAATATTTATAAAAAATATTTTCATTCATTCATGTGAGAAAACCCAAAAAAAATTTGAAATGGTTTTCAAGGTTCGTTTTTAATTTTTTTATTAAATAGCACGACGACAACGGCAACGACAAACAACAAACAACAAACAAACAAGAAAACTTTATCGCGAAGGTAGATTTTTTTTTTTTGTTTTAAAACCTTACTCACTCACTCATTTATTCATTCCAAGAGTTCATCATTATCAAAATCCATTTTTATTATTCATTTCTGCATATTATTATTATTATTATTATTATTTAAAGTCATCATCATCATCATCATCATTATTATTATTAAGTTAAATGTCTTGACCTTTCATTGAATTCAAATGTAAATTTTTTATTTTTTTTATGTTTGACCCTTTCTGTGGGTTCCATCCCGTGTCTTAATCGTAACCGTCTGCTCGGTACGAAAAAAAACATCATCATCATCATCATCATCATTATTATTATTATTATTTAATAATAATGATTTCGATTTCATTCATTATTCGTGTTTGATAATAAATAAATAATTTTTTGTCGTGTGTGCAAGTGAATGTCGCCTAACTCGCGAGAACAAACAAACGAACAAACAAACAAAATGCGTAAGATTAAAAACTTTCACCGCATCTCTCTCTCTCTCTCTCTTTTGTAAACCAAACAAGCGATTAACTAACATCGACAAACAAACAAACAAACAAACAACGATCATATACATATATATATATATAAAAATCATAATTCGATGGTGTTCAAGATTGGAAAAGATTGTCACGTTCACTCACACACAAATAATAATAATAATAATACTTATCGATAAGACCGCCATTGTTATTGTTTTTTAATCGATATATCAATCAATAACTATTACGCCCGTATATCGATTCATTTTTAATTAAATCTGTTAGTTCTCTTATTAGTAATAATAATAATAATAATAATGATAATAATAATAATGATAATAATAATATTACATTTGTTAAATTATTAATTATATATTTCACGGTTTCGAATTGTATGTGTATATGTGTATTTTTTTTTTTTTTTTTTTTTTTACGTCTCGTTAATTATGTTGATGCGTTAGAATTGTTCGTTTGTTTGTCGTTTGTCGTTTGTTGTCAAGTCATAAATAAAAATTTGATGGATTAATAAAATAATTATAAAAATTCGATATTAAAAAGAAAAAAATTCTACGTCCTCGTGTTGTTCGTGTTGATTTTGTCATCACCGTAATACACCGTTAGTTAGTTAGTTAGTTAGTTAATTCGTTAAGAAAAAATATTGTGGTGGTATGGTCGTGCGAGTGCAGAAAGAAAGAAAGAAAGAAAGAAACGAGTTTTAATTTAATTTTATTATTTTTTATCTGTAAGCAAACAAAAACGACAAGCTTGTATTAAACTCGACGACCGGAATGATAAAAAAAAAAAAAAAAAAAACATTTTGCCTCTCGTTATTATGATCACGATTCCAGATTTTTTTCCTTCTTTTTGTTTCCATTCAGGTATTCGAACTGTGTTAAAATAATATTTATAAAAAAAATATATATAAATAAATAAATAAATAATTTTTTTATCTTCGATTAGAAAGTCGTTAAAATTTATTAAATTTTTTTTTTTTTTTTTTTTTTTTTATCGCACATGCTAAACGCATTTTATTTATTTATATATAAAAATGCAAGAAAATTAATTTTTTTATATATTTACATTACGACACGCACGACTATTTTAATAAAAAATCTCTTTCCCCACACGTCAGAGAGAGAGAGAGAGAGAGAGAAAATCATCAATATAAATATTATTAGTTATTATCTAACAAAGATATAACGAATATTACAACAAAAAAAATAAATAAATAAATAACCATAGAGTAATAAAAAAAAAAAAAAAAATTATTAATAAAACGTAACGACGCATCGTATTTACCATATATATATATAAGGAGGTATCGATGGTTTTAAATCCTTAGAGAGTAAAAAAAAAAAAAAAAAAAAAAAAAAAAAATGTTTGGCGCCGTTTTATTTTTCAAAAAGGTCAGAACTATCGTATTAACACAACGTCTGAACATTTGTAATTTAAGAATAAAAAAAAAAATTTTTTTTTTCGGTGAATTCATTTACGCGGAAAATATACGACGACGACGACGACGACGACGTTTCGCACAAGTTTAATGACCGATTAAACATTTTATACAAAGGTTTAAGGTACATTTAACAAAAAAAAAAATAACCTGAACCTGTGGTTTATCATTATCACGTTAAAGAAAAAATTGTGGGAGTGTATAATATAGCAGGAGGTTTTGATTTATTCAAAAAAAAAAAAAAAAAAAAAAAAAAAACATTTTAAAAACGTCCTTGTTTTTCTACCCTCGCTTCGTACCCACTTTACCAAGTGCGGGGATTCGTACAATTTTTTTTAAGGACGTCCTAACGATTTCTATTCAAATTCGTATAAGTACGTGGACGTGTGATAAACATGACGTCACTAAATTTATTTTTTTTTTCCCTATAATTAACGGTTAACATTATGAGATTGAAACGATCAAAAACGAATAAGAGGTTAAATGAAAATGGGGGAATGAAAAATCCAAAAGAGAAATTTATCCGAAAATAATAATAATAATAATAATAATAATAATAATAATAATAATAATAATAATAAGATTTATAAAATCGAATTTATAAACGTTAATGTTAAATTTATGTAAATAATTAACATTATTATTATTATTATTATTATTATTTTTTAATTATTATTAATGAATATTATTAAAAAGTGCAAAAAAAAGACTCGTTAAAGGTTATTAGAAATTAAAAAAAAAAAAAAAAAAATAGAAAGTCGAAATATAAATAAATACTTTCGGTTTTTTTTTTTTATTTACTTTTCTATGAACCGAAATAAACTTTTGAAAAATAAATAAAAAATCGTCTGCTGTCTATCGAATTATTATTATTATTATTATTATTATTATTATTGGTATTTCACGTTGTCGCGTTAGTTATAGTTGTCGCGTTTTTGTCATGACGTCACACACACGCATTCGTTTCGTTTTTTAATTTGTCCGAAGAGTTGCGACAGAAAATTTATTTACTCTATGGTTTTTTTTATACACGTTTTAAATCTTTGTTATTATTTATGGTAACGAGTATAAAAGTTTTTTCTTTTTTTTTTAAACATATTTGTGTCATTATTATTAAAAGGAGACACATTGTTAATTCATATTTAAAGAAAAAACTTTATTAAATTTTTTTTAGTTATTTTTAAATCCAGATGTCGTCGATTCCTTTTTTTTTTTTTTTTAAAAAAAAAAAGAAAAATAATAATCTTGTTTAACGAATCGATTTTTTTTTTTTTTTTTTTACGATTTCGATACGAAAATAAATTTTTTTTAAATTTAACATTCGTTTTTTAAAATTTATCGAGAATTTACACGGTATTTAATGATTTGACATGTTCTTTATAAGTTTTTTAGTTTAGTTTAGTTTAGTTTTTACGACCGTACAAAACCGTTGCCATACAATTTGAATGTATTATTATTATTATTATTATTATTATTTGTATTAAAGTTATAAAATAATAATAATAATAATAAAATCGTTTTTCTTTTTTTTTTTTTTTCTAAATATAAAAAATGTAAATAAAATGTTAAAAAAAAAAACAGTGCGCTGAATTATTAACTAATTCAATATACGATTATATTCACACACAAAAGAATGGCGCCATATTTATGACGTAATATGTTAAACTTTTTGAATTCGAAAAAAAAAAAAAAATTACATTTAAATAAGAAATATGAAAATAATAATAATAATTTCGACATTCGTTATTTTATTTGAAAAAAAAAATTTTTTCCTTGTTTTTTGTTTTCGGGGGGACGGGGGAGGTGGAGAGGGGGAAGAATACAATTTACATATGCGCTATTACTACTACTACTACTACTACACTATTGCCCCGACAAAAACTCTGACTCAGATTTGAATTTTTTTTTTTTTTCGTCTCGTTTTATGAAATAAACTTGTGAACTTTTTTTTTTTTTTTTTTTTTTTTTGTTTGATGGATTACACATCTCGCTTTGCAAAACTAAAACCGCGTTAATATTTACAGGCGATAAATCATAATAGTTGATGATGAATTATGACAACTAAATAAATCTTAAAAGATATGATTTTCAGTGACAAGAAACAAAAAAAAAAAAAGAAAATAAAAGAAAATCGATCGATTTGTTGGGTTAAAACAAAACAAAATGAATGAGACATGATGACCAACATGGAAAAAAAAAAAATTATTTTTCTCTAAAGAATTTTCTCGAAATGTAAATAATTAAATTACCTAAATCTCTCTCTCTCTCTGGTCCCTGTCTCTCTCTTTCCTCTTTCTCTCTCTCTCTCTCTCTGGTTCCTGTCTCTCTCTCTCTCTCTCTTTCCTCTTTCTCTCTCTCTCTGGTTCCTGTCTCTCTCTCTCTCTCTCTTTCCTCTTTCTCTCTCTCTCTTCTTCCTTTTTCTCTCTCTCTCTCTTTTCCTTTTTCTCTCTCTCTCTCTCTCTTTTCCCTTTTTCTTTCCCCATTTTCTCTTTCCTCTTTCTCTCTCTCTCAGGTCCCTGTCTCTCTCTCTTTCCCCTTTTTTTCTTTCCCCTTTTTCTCTTTCCTCTTTCTTTTTCCTCTTTCTCTTTCTCTTTCCTCTTTCCCTTTCTGTCTCTCTGTCTCTGTCTCTCTCTCTCTTTCGATTTTCGATGATAATTATTTTTTTTTTTTTAAATTATTCACAACAAAGAGGTGTGTAAAATAAAAAATAAAAAAAATAAATGAAATTCATAGACGTGTAAACGATTATAAAAACAAAAACAGAAAACAAAAGAAACAAAAGCGGAACTCGTCGGGAATTTCATTTTTTTTTTTTTGACAACGATAACGAGTGTTTTGTTATATATTATTATTATTATTGTATCGTTTGTATAACGTAAATTTTCGTAACGTATTCATAAAAGAAGAAAACAAGAAGATTTTTCCTCGTTTTAAAAATGTTTAAACCGGAAGTAAAATTTACAAAAAAAATTTTTTTTTTCCTATTAACGACTACTGACACGAAATTAAACAAATATTTTAATCACCTGATACTTAAAAAAAAAATACACGTCTTTCGCCAAATACAAAAAAAACTAAAATTTCGTTTTTCGTTTTTTTCTTTTCGAATTTTTACGATCGTTCTCATTTTGAAAATCCAAAATAATAATAATAATAATAATAATAATAATAATAATAATAATAATAATAATAGTAATAATAATAATAATAATAATAATAATAATAATAATAATAATAATAATAATAATAATAATAATAATAATAAAATTTAAAATCTCGAAGAAAAAAATTTAAAAAAAAAATTTTTTTCTCAACGATCAAAGTTCATAAAATTAAAAGAATAACTGTTTTTTGTTGTTGTTATTTTTGTTGTTACTGTGTTGCTACTGCCACGATTATAAACACAATCAATCAATAATAATAATAATAATAATAATAATAATAATAATAATAATAATAATTAAATAATAATTATTATTCGTTTAGATTCGTTACGAAATAACAATTTTTTTTATGTTTTATGTTTTTTGTTTTTTTTGTTCTTGTTATTGTTTTCATTATCATTATTTTTTTTTAAACAATTTTTTGAACTAATTTTCAGTCTGACAATTATCAATTAATCAAAATAAAAAAACAACAACAACAACAACACTAGCAGAAGACACATTTTTTAATTAATCCATATGAAACAAAAAAAAAAAAAAAAAAAACATGACAAATTATTATTATTATTGATCGTTTTTATTATTATTATTATTTCGGTTCGGTTCGGTTATCGCACGAAATTAATTAAATGACCATTTTATTATTATTATTATTATTATTATTATTATTTAAAACGTAATACTATTATTATTATTATTGTTACAATGTCGTTCTTTCGTTCGTAGGCATTTTTATTAATGTCATCAAGAGTCGTTAAGTAAGTAAGTAACTGACGACGAAGGGAGCCTGATTTTTTTTTTTTTTTTTTTTAATAATTTTTTTAATAATAATAATATTAAAATACTTTAAAATTCGAATCGATCGTTTTGTCCTAAAAAAAAAAAAAAAAAAAAAAAAAAAAAACTGAAAATTTTTACAATTTTAACGACCGACATAAATTTAACGTTTTAAATTGTTTGTTTTTTTTTTTTTTAATATCAATGGCGAGAATTTTTTTTTTTTTTAATTTTTATGTTCTTCTTAAAAAAAAAAACCGAAAAAAAAAAATATACGTACGTATTTATATTAAAAATGAAGGGGCGGGGGAAAGGGGGGGGGAAACAAAAAACCGGTTTTGAAATTTTTTTTTTTTTTTTTTTAAATTATAAAATGTATTTTTTTTTTTTTAAACTAGAAAATCGTTTTGTTTTTTGCAAGCAAGCAAGAAGACCTCCATTATTATTATTATTATTATTATCACCTCTTAAACACGACAAGGCTCTTATTCGTCGGGGTTATTATTATTATTATTATTATTATTATTATTATTATTATTATATGCTTATAACTATTATCAATAACTTGGCAAAGTTTTAAGTTGGAAATTTTTTCTATTAACTTTCTTCCTCTCTCTTTCTCTTTCTCTCTCTCACTTTTTTCTAAATGTACTCTCTCTTTTAACTTAATCGCATTACGCGTCTTCATAATAATGATGATGATGATGATGATGATGATGATGATGATGATGATGAAGATGATGATGATGATGATGACGATGATGATGATTTTGCAAAAAAAAAAAATTTTTTTTTTAATGCGAAAACGCATTTTATGCATTTGGCTCTCTCTCTCTCTCTCTCTCTCTCTCTGTTCACTCTCTCTCTCTCTCTCTCTCTGTCTCTCTCTCTATATATATGTATATACTATTTAAAAAGCTTTCTGACCCCCTAATAAATACAAAAGAATTTTTCCCATTATTATTATTATTTTGTCTTCCTCTTCCTTATCCTTCTATGAAATCAATTTCAAATTTATTTTTTTATTTTTTTTTCCAATCCACATTTTTTTATACGAGTGTAAACAAAAAAAAAAAAAAAAATAATATGAGTAACATAATTCCTTCAAAACAGTTTTTTTTTTTTAAATTGGGTTTTAAATAATAATAATAATAATAATCTTTTCCTCATTTTTTTTTTGTTAAACACTTAATGCCTGTAATACATGTAAAGACACTTTTTTAATAAAAAATGAACAAAAATAAATTTAAATAAATTAATAATAATAATAATAAATAAATAAAACAATATGGAATCCTTGCTTTATAATTTAAAACAAAAATAAATAAATAAATAAATAAATAATAATAATAATAAAAACAAAGCCAATCTATCGATTTATTCGTAAAAATCAATTAATTAATTAATTAAAACGTGCAAGAATTTTTTTTTAATAATAATAATAATTGGTAATAATAATAATAATGGTTATCAATTCTTTGAAAAAACAACCATAGGAAAATTTTGTTCTGTGTTTGTTTTGTGGTCATCGAGAGAGAGAGAGAGAGAGAGAGAGAGAGAGAAGGAGGTTTTTCGTTTGTTTTGAAGAAGAAGATAGAGAAAAATTCCAAACATTTCAATTTAACTCAGGTAGGGTGTTCACCACCACTCCCGTGGAGTGAATGGATGAACCTTAAATCCCTGATGTACCACATTGTCGTGTGTGTGTGTGTTTGATTGAAAAAAATTAATTATGTTTGTTTGAAGATCGAAAAAAAAAACCTTTTAACGTGACGTCATTTCGACTACTACCTTTTTTTTGTTTCGTAAAAGGAATTTCATCGGATTGAAATATTTTAATGAAGTGTTTGAACCTGTACCTGCTCCCTCTCCCCCCACTCTCTCTCTTTCCCCTTTTTCTCTTTCTCTCTCTTTGGTCCCTCTCTCTGTCTCTCTCTCTTATTCCGTTTAGTTTTCTCCGCGACAAAATAAATAAAAGACTGTTCAATCACGAGAAAGACAGAAAAAAGAAACTTTGCATTTTTTTTTCCTACACGAATTTAAATCATTTCATCTTTTTCCCTTTTATTATTATTATTATTATTATTTGTTTAAACTAAACTTGTTTAAATTATTTATTTAATAAAAAGTCAAATAAAAAAAAAAAAAAAATTATAAGGCTTTAATTGAAGGACAAATAAAATGAATTATTTTATGACCGATAAACGGAAATCAATGACCGAGTTCTCTGGTCTGCCATCGACTTGTTTTTTTTTTTATTACATAACCATATAAGAAAATTACAAAACTATTATTATTATCATCATCATCGTTATTAATACGAGTATTATTATCGTCATCATCATCATCATCCTTACCGCCGCCGACACCCCGCCATCATCAACTTTTTTAAAAAAAAATTTAAGAATCGTTAAATTAAATGAAATTTTCGATTGTTTTTCGGTTGTTTCGGTTGTTCTTTGGTTGTTGTTTCGTTTAAAAAATTTAATCTTTTTTTTTTTTTAAATTTTATTATTATTATTAATTAACCTTATACACCTTTTTTGTGTTAGAATATCAATTGACTATCATAAAACTTGTTTTATAAAAAATAATAATAATAATAATAAAACTTTTAATTTTTTTTTTTTTTTTTACGAGCCGAAACTTTATTATTATTATTATTATTATTATGGGTTTAATAAATTTTTTTATTTTATTTTTATTTAAAAAAATAATGCACCAACCACGAAAAAAAAAATTTTTTTGTTAACAAACTCCTCAGTAATAATAATAATAATAATAATAATAACATTCATCGGAAAATATTATATAAATATTTATCGAGCATTTATCCCTAGGGAATCATCGTCGGGTAGAAACCTGGAATAAATGCTTAAAAATCCCGACAAATAAGAACCTAGTCGTGTTTAAGACTGACCCTCATAATAATAATAATAATAATAAAAAAGGGAAATTTTTATTATTTTATTAAAAAAACGTGGCGTTAGACAAAATTTAAACAAAAAAAAAAGAATTTACATAATTTTTTACTTAAGCCACGTTCACGTGTACAACAAAGTTTTTTTTTTTTTTTTTTTTTTTAAACTAGTTAATTATTTAAAAATGACCGAAATTTTTTTTTTTTTTTTTTGCAGTTTTTTTATTCATTGCCCCAGTTAAAAAAGAGTTATCGAACAAGTTTTTAAATTTAGGTGAAATGTTAAATATTGTCATTAATACATCATACACAACCAATTAGCCTAATGAAGATTTTAAAAGAAAAAAAAAAAAAAAAACTTTCTAATAATTTATTTGAAATTACATACGAGGGAGAATGAATACTAGTAGTAGTAAAAAAAAAAAAATTTTTATTATCACCACCGGTAATTTACTCGACAACCACAACAACAAACAACAACAATCACCAGTCACCAGTTTAAATTAAAAAAAAAAAAAAAAAACAACAACAACAAACGAGTGTGCAAATATTTTCAAAAGATTCATCTTATCCCCCTGGAAAAAGGGGCACATTTCGCGGGGGGGGGGGAGAGGCAGGCATTAAAAACCATACGATTGGTTAAGAAAAAAAGAAAAAGGTTCATCAAACTTTCCTTCCTTCCTTCCCCTCTCTCTCTCTTTCTCTCTCTCTCTCTGTTCTTCTCAATTACAACACCATGCTTATTAAGCAATTGGCTATTGTGTATATAAAAATAAAATAAGAATCGTCTGAACATCTGGATCAGAAATAAGAATAAAAATAATAATAATAATAATAATAATAATAAAAATACGACGACTCGGGCGGGGGCCCTGACCCTGTAATTATGGACGTTATTTTAAAATGGCAATCGTCCAATGACGACATAAAATAAATAAATAAATAAATAAAAAATTTTATACAAAACCACAAAATTCACAAAGGAAAAATAACGATGATAATAATAATAATAATCATCATCATCATCGTATAGAAACGATGATTATGGAAAATCTATCGCAGGTATAAAAAAAAAAATTTTCCAAAATGATTATTATTATTATTATGATAATAATTATTAGACCGAATAAAAATCGCGAAATGATACGTGAAAATTTTCAATTCGTCCGTTTTTTTTTTTTTTTTTTTTTTTTTTTTCAGCGATCGCAGTAAATCATTATTATTATCATTATTATTATTGAAATCCCAAAAAAGAGTGAAAGAGAGAGAGAGAGAGAGAGAGAAAGAGAAAAAAAAGTTTTTTTTTTTTTTTTTTTTACGATTGATTAAATTACAATTTATCGTTAATAACGTTTGTGGGTTACTTTTTTTACATTTTCCGGGAAAATAAATTATTTCATTGAATTTCCGCCGCCGACAATGTCCGATTTTGTCGGGTCCTTAGTTCAAAACTCGAATAAATTTTCTTTTTTTTTTTTTTTTTTTTTTTTTTTTTTTTTAAATATGAAACTCGAAACAAATTTAAAAACGCCATAAAATAAAATAAAAATTGTTTATGAATATATATATATATATCGTTGTTGTTGCTTCCGTTTTTTTTTTTTTTTTTCCCACTTAACTAATGCATTTTGTCATTATTATCATCAACACATTCGTTTTAGTATGAAAAAAATGATTTTTTGGTGTCTTCCCCCCCACCCCCGACGGTTAAATTTTCCACCATCGCCATTAAAAAAACTTTTCTTAAATCTTCATTCTTACTGTTTCGAAACTTTTTTTTTTTTTTGTCGTTTTCCCTCCTTTGAATAATTCATTTAACCGCATGAAACTTTTTTGTTTAATAAAATAATAATAATAATAATTTATTCTCATTGTCATATATATATATATATATCCAAGTAACGTTGGCAACCGTGGTTTTGCTGTATCAGAGTGTGCATGCATGCATGCATGTATGCATATATTCTTCGATTGTCATAAACCGACATCGTTTGTAATCGTATAGCCTATTATGTATATGTACGGCCTCAGGCTCCATTATTATTATTATTATTTACTAACCCATTTTGCGTCGTTGTGCGTCGTTCTAAACCGCAGACAATATACAGGACAAATTGCCTGCCATCGTATCTGCCATCTTTGCCAGAATTGGACATGATTAGCTGATGACAAGGTGATCCGGTGTTTCTATGTATTCCATCGTTTTGGCACATCCGACACATATAATTTTTGTCACGTTTTCTTATTCTATGCCTTCCATACTCGTATGTACGTCTCCTCTTTGATCATGTATGTGTGTCTCTCTCTTTTATCCCTTTCATCTTTATATATACTTTCGCAACACACCATTTTGATTTACAACAGCTGCATCGTCGTAGCATTCGTCATCATCATCATCATCATCATCAACATTATTATTATTAATTTTTTTTTTTTTGTGTGTGTTATTTTCAATCGAAAAGCAATTTAAAATATTAAGAAATTAAAATCATAATAAAAAAAAATTAATAAATTTATTTAAAAAAAAAAAAAGAAGCAAAACCGTTGTCGACAAAGGTTTTGACCTTTTCCTAATTGATATCGAATATCATAACGATTAGTAAACAATTAATAATATCATTATTATTATTATTAATATTAATAATAAAGATGTGATGATGATGATGATGATGATGACGATAATGATAATTATGATTTATTACAATTTTGACAACAACGAGAGAGGAAAAGAGAAAACAAAACAACAACAACGAGTCCGATTAAAAATACATAATTTTAAGTTTTTTTTTCTTTTCCTCAAGAGAGAGAGAGAGAGAGAGAGAGAGAAAATGGATTTCGCAAAATCGTTTAAATACTCTATGACGACAACGACGCATATGATTATTTTTAAAAAATAATTTTTTTTTTTTCGATTCGATTTTTCGTTTCTCGTTTTTTTTTTTATAAAATTAAAAAAATTATTTTTAACCTTGAACTTTAAAAAAAAAATAATAATAATATTTTGCGTTCAAATATTTCATTTACGAAAAATAATAATAAATATTAATAATAATAATAATAAATAAGCGTAGGAAAAAAACCGAAAACAAAACCTTCCAGCATAATCAATTTTTTTTTTTTTTTCTTTCCCGAAAATTTATAATAAAAGATTATTAAAAAAAAAAAAAAAAAATGAATTAAATAGAATTTATGAGGAATAGGATATTACGTGTTTTTCAAGCCGGTTTAAATCCAACGGTAAAAAATAGATTTCTTTTAATTCTGGCCAGACAACGCCTCGCTAATGCCTGCCAAAATATTTTTATCTATTTCTATACCAGATACAATTATTACATTGATTGAATCGCAAACGGTCTTAATGGCAGTAATAATAATAATAATAATAATGTTGCTTCTTGTTTTTTTCTCGAAACTTTTCCATCGAATTGGAAAAAACATCGCGTGATACGTTATCGATCTTTACCCCACCCTTCCCCCTTTCCTCCCTTTTCCTCCCCATTTTTCACTATCATCGTTTTATTTTTATATACTTATTAATGAGAAGAGAGAGAGAGAGAGAAAAACTGCACGAACTTAATACGGTTCTGAGAGATGTGTCTCCAGCATGGTTAAGTTCAAGGACACCTACTGGAACTTGAAATAAGACGGCAGAGAGAATGAACACGATGAAGCAGAGGAAGAAAAAAACCAATTCAATAAAAAAAAAACCTTATTACACGATTTTTTTTGTTAAAAAAAAAAATCCTTTCGATTTTATATGTATCTTTTTTCTTTGATTTTTTATTTATTCCCTCACTCGCACGCACGCACGCACGCACATTTGCGTGCGTGCGTGCGAGTGAGCGAGCGAGAAACGAATGCGTATGCAAACGATAAACGTTTGTTTGAATAGTTCTGAGTTTATTCGCGAGAGCGCGTCGTCATACACATACGAAAAGGAACGTTAATAAATTTGCCAACGACCGTTAACTCGCGCGCGCGACGTTCTCGAACGTTTTCAAATTTTTCAAAATTGAAAAAAATTATTAAAAAAAAAAAAAAAAAAATTTGATTATTACCTGTCACGTGAATCCCTTCCGGCGGCGGAACGAGTAAATCAGACATTGTTGAAAATATTTCATCATTTTTAACTTTTCCCGTAGTTCTAAAATCACTTCCACTAAATATATTATTATTTCGCACAACATTGCTATGAGGAGATGATGATGATGATGATGATGATGATGATGAGGATCCGACGTGGATTTTCTTTTTAGGAGAATTTGAATTCTCGTTAAAAAAATCATGTCCTACATTCGTCCATAATAAAACGATTAATATGACGAGTAGGACGATAGCCGTAACTGCTGCTACTCCCGTAGCACGTTGACCGAATCTAGAAGTCATTTCATTTATTATTATTATTATTATCGATTAACTGATTAACATTCTTCGTTTTAATTATTATAATATAATAATAATAATAATAATTATTATTATTATTATTATTACTTATAAATAAACGTTTTTATTTTTTTTATTTTAATATCATTCATTACAGTTAAATAAAAAAAAAAAATTTTTTTTATAAAATAATATTTCAATTTTAAAAACGTCATAAAGTAGAAAGAAAAAAAAACGGTCGCGAACTTGTCAATTAATTAATATAATAAAAGTTTTTTTTCTTTTTTTTATACATAAAAAACAACGAATTTTATTATGTAAAAATTAAATAATAATAATAATAATAATTGTACGCATTTATAAAAAAATTACGCATAATTAAAACGATTTCGTAGTTAGAACACAAAAGAAAATTTTTTTTTTTTCCCCCCGTTAAATTATTATTTAAAAAAAAAAAAAAAAAAATCGATACGAAAATGTCGTTAAAATTAAAAATTAAAAATTAAAAATTAAAATAAAAAAAAAAAAAAAATGTCGCGGGAATTCGGTAACAAAATTTAACCGACAACGTGCAACCGACAACGTGCAACCGACAACATTCGTCCCGGCCGATCACAGGAGAACTAACTGACTTAAGGCAAATTATTAATCTTCTCGTTATTGAAAGAATTGTTTGAAGATTTCATCGTTTTTTTTTTTTTTTTCTGCTTGCACGTTTTTCTCTCTCTCTCTCTCTCACTCTCTCACTCTCTTTCTTTCTTTCTCTTTCTCATGCAAGCACACACATACGGGACCACGCGCGCACGCGCGCGCACACACACTCTCTCTCTCTCACACTTTTTTTTTTTAATCTTTTCAACAAACTAACTCGCTTTTTTCATTGTTGTAATAATATAAACAATTTTTTTTTTTTTTTTTTTTTTTGTAACAATGTCGTCCATCTTTATTATTATTATTATTATTATTATTATTATTATTATTATTATTATTATTATTATTATTATTAATTTTAAATATAACTTTTTCAAATCCGTAAATAACGACAACAACAAGACGACAACGAGACGACAGACAACCTTCTTATTAATATTTCAAATATTCTCGCGTTTAGGGTGTGAAAATTTTAAATATTCCCGCGCTTTTTTTTTCTTTAAGTTTTTTCTAGAAAATGTACGTAAAGATAATACACTTTTATCATTATTATCATTACGTAGACGATAGTTTATCAATTATTATTATCATTATTATTAAATTAATTTTAATTTAGGTGAAGTTCATCACCAATGTGTGTTACATATACATTATTCCGTTTTTTTTTTTTTTTTTTTTTTTTTTTTCGCTTACTTGTTGTTGCGCAATCGAACGTTCGAAACATTCGCGAACATCGTAAAAAATCGCGTAATTCAAATTTTTTCCCGCTCTTTTGTTTTTTAATATTCTATTTCAATACATTCGTTATTCATTTTTCGAACTTTTGGGGGATTTAGTTAATAATTTTTTTTTTTTTTTCGTATTGAAAAAAAAGTTTTTTGTAAAGTGCAATAGTTTAGACCAAAGGTGACACGACGGATTCATTCTTATAATAATAATAATAATCGTAGTAATAATAATAATGAAATAACTTATTGATATTTTTTTTTTTTTAATGAACTCTGACCAGTATCGTACGAATCGTTATGTATATAAATTTTTTTTTTATTAATGAATTGTTTTTATCATCACGAATTACACAATTAAAAATTTTTTTTTT